>NC_071262.1:26050301-26082801 GCF_023375685.1 Ictalurus furcatus | reverse complement strand
TATGAAAGCCTAAGCTGCTTGTCAAATGGCACACTACGCACTATTTCACATGCATTATAAAGCGATGTTGAACGCCCGAATCCGATTGGTTCTGTCTACAAGGCGAATCGCAGGTTTATATTAATGCACTCGTTCTAATATGTTACGGATTCTGTGGTAACAGTTCATCTACAGGGACTGGTGCAAAGAATGTGCAAAGATAAAATAAAAATGTATCCTAACTGAAATGTTAAGGCGATGTTTATTTAACATGCGAGATGATGGAAGAAGCAGTCTCCGGTGTCAGCACACACATGAAAAATTCTCGTCATTCTGCGTCCCGTTTCATACTATGGGTGAAACTGTAATTGACATTAAGAATGTTTTATAACGCTACATTCACCCAAAAACAAATAACTTTGTTGTAAATTCTGAACATTTTAAACCTCTGAAATGAATTCCTGGCCTTAGCCTCGGTGGGAGGAGAACATCATCTGCCTTTATCCCATCTGTTCCGACGTAAATGGCTTATTACACAGCCGCTACCAAGGAAACGCCATTTATTTTCCATATCCGTACAGCCGAGGCAATTTCCTCACACAGCCGCGTATTGACATCCAGTGAGCCCTATCCTTTCTCATCATCCAATCTATTGTGTCTGCCATCGACATCATTCACACCCTTATATAATGAGACTGGATGGAGGACACACAATGACGTCCTTGTTAATCCGTGCGAACAGATTTGCCTCTCTTGTTTGCCTGGTAAACTGATATGTCATTGTTTATACCCAAGACAGCGAATCAAGCCTGTTGGTTGGAATAGATTGTAATAAGCATGTGCTGATATTAAAACCTCGATAACTGCACAAATTTAGGTCATGGTTAAAAGCTATTATCAGAAGGTTTGTATTGTGTTATGATCAAGCAGAAATTTCAATTAAATGGATCTTGGCAGGGCTCAGAGTTGGATTTTTCTACTGACACGTGGGTGGATGTGGCTCAGAGTTGGATTTTTCTACTGACACGTGGGTGTGGGTGGATGTGGCTCAGAGTTGGATTTTTCTACTGACACGTGGGTGGATGTGGCTCAGGTGGCATGTCGTCCACTAGTCGTAGGGTTGGCGGTTTGATTCCCGGCCCACGTGACTCCACATACCGAAGTGTCCTTGGGCAAGACACTGAACCCCGAGCTGCTCCTGTGCATAAATCTCTAGAGCTCTGTGAAGACCTGGTTTGCCAAGGTCGGTGTGGAAGAACTCGAGTGTCCTGCACAGAGCCCTCGCTGAACACCTTTGGGATAAATTGACTACATCCCAGGCTTCCTCACACAACACCAATCCCTCACCAATGACCTCACTAATGCTCTTGTGGCTGAATGAGCACAGCCACGCACCAAAATCTAGTGGAAAGCCTTCCCAAAAGAGTGGTGGTTACTGGAATGGGAAGTTTCAAGGACATATGGGTGTGATGGTCAGGTGTCCACAAACATTCTCATATAGTGTCTTTAAAAACAGCTGAACTTAAACACTCATAATCCTCCAACGCTGTCAAACTTCGTGTCAGCCCGCATCACATCACCCCACCGTTGATCATTTTCCTATAACAGCATACCCTGCGGTGTTTTATTCATCAGTTATTACATATTTAACTATGGTATCTTAATGGAGCTATGGTGGTTACACTCCTGACCATTACTTTACAATGTTTTATATGTTACCTTAATAAATGTTTTATGACCAACATCCAGTAAACGTAGTAAATGAACTGTTTTGTGCCAAAATGACCATGATTAGAATATTGTGTGTTATATCATACAATTGATTGTTGACTCATGCGTAATAAATGGATCTTGAACACACAAAGTCTGACTGGTTTTGATCAGACGTGCTGTGTTTTTTTTTTTGTTTGTTTGTTTTTTTTTTATGTAGGTGACATCAGACGTGGCTCGGTTGCTGGGAGACCAGAAAGTGGACGCCATCGTGTGTGTGGCCGGAGGATGGGCCGGGGGAAACTGTGCCTCCAAAGGTCCAGAATGAGTATTATGTGTATTTGAATGATCATACTGTACATAACTACACACCTGTTAAAATGATGTCCCAAGCAAAGCACGTCCGAGGCTTTAGATTTCATAAAAAATACCGAAATATTAACAAGAAAAGCAATTTATGTAAATTGACCTGAATGTAATAAGGACCTTTTTGAGATTTACACTAGAGATGGCACGATTTTTCTTTTCTGTTCTTTTCTTCTTCTTTTTTTTTTTTTTTTTTTTAACCGACACCAATCTGACATGTGTTTTTATTCCTAAGTTTTAAAATATACAGTTTAACTGAAGCACTTCACTTAAGATGGCCGTAAAATGATCGTACTCAAACACGTGACTTTAAAAAAGACATAACCACCAACGCAACTTAAACAAAACCACAGCTTTTTTTTTTTAATTCCAGTGTAATATTTACTCATCATTCATGAACAATACAAAACAAAACAAAATGTCCCTGTATAAAATAAAGAGCATATTATCATAGCGTGTTCATCTATTACAGAAAGCCAATATTCTCTGCCGATTTCATCCCGACAATGATATATTTGAAATAGGATTGTGTCATCTCTAATTTAGACATCAATTTTCACATAAAGTAGCCACTAGTGTAACTTAGACACGCACGTGATATTTCATGTTGATAAAACCTGTTTAGTATCGATCTGGATTTCGCCTCCTACTCTATCTCCATCCGTCCATCCATCTTCTATACCGCTTATCCTCTACTCTCTCTCACTCGCTCTCATTTTCTATCTTTGCAGACGTGTTTAAGAACAGCGATTTGATGTGGAAACAGAGTGTCTGGACGTCCACCATCTCCACGTATCTGGCATCTCAGCACCTCAAGCCTGGAGGGTTGCTCACGCTGACCGGAGCCAAGGCTTCACTCAGCGGAACTCCAGGTGCCCGTATCGAAAATCATACCTGATTAAATCTCTTATATTAAATCCTAATAATACAAGGCCAGTTGAAGTTTTCATAAACTGCTTGTTGTTTGAAGACATCGCTTAGTTTCCACACCTATCATGTGTGACTACGTAGAAATAGCAAGAATTTAACGATGCAGTGACTTTGTAAAGGTTTAGACATGTGGAGTCCGCTCTGGTAGAAGTGTCTAGTAGTATAGAATCACACCTGTAGAATCACAGGTATAGAATCAATTTTAAAATTACAGCCTGGACTTTTTAAAATAAACTAGATTAAGAATATGACTTAATTGAGACTGATATCTGAGAGACCTTGGCTTATACCCATGTGACCCTCACAACTCAAATAGAGCGAAACGTATATAGAGTGTACTTTAAACCAATATGACAGATATCCTTTTCGTAGAACAGACCAGAGTACTCCTGATCTGCTGCGATTTTATTTTCTTGTACTACTTAGTAGTATCACAGGCAGTCAAGGACTTAATTGGTATTTACTATATGCTTTAGCAGTTATAGTCAGAAAATGCCCTCTTAAAGTTTTATTTGTAGTGTTTGTGTGCGCATACGTTCAAGGTGAACCAATATTTTTGTCTCATCTCGACTAAAGTGATTAATTAATGCATATGCAATTAATGCATACAAAAGCTCAAATTTAGTATGCGAGATGCTTATGTTACTCTGTGCCTTTAAATTTCACCCACATGACCTCAAATCTCTTAAAGACCCAGATTAAAGCACATGTCATATGATTGGCTGAGCACAATAGGCTTTACTGCCTGCACACGGCAAAATCCCCACATCAGCATGTTAACCTAAAACGTGCACCCCACCCAAAATCCCCACATCAGCACTTTAACCTAAAACATACACCCCACCCAAAATCCCCACATCAGCACTTTAACCTGAAAAATGCACCCTACCCCAAATCCCGACATCAGAACGTTAACCTGAAACACGCACCCTATCTGAAATCCGCTATATTTATTATGAACCCTTCCCTAAACCCCTCCCAAATTCCCATATTAGAAGACATGCACCCTTATTAAAACTTTTATCCGTCACCTAATAAAATTAACCTGAAACATGCATGCAAAATAAAAACAGATTCACTGAAACATGCACCCTATACAATGCCGACAACACTAACCCCTCATCAGCTTATCGTACACTGTACCAAAACCACGTTACCCATACATCCTAGCCAAGACCACCTTATCATGCATCCTACCCAAGACTACCTTACCACACACCCTAACAAGACCACCTGAACATACACCATACCAAAACCACCTTATCCTACACCCTACCCAAGACCACCTTAACATACACCCTAACAAGGCCACCTTATCATACACCCTACCCAAGACCACCTTATCTTACACCGTACCCAAGACCACCTTATCATACACCCTAACAAGGCCACTTTAACATACACCCTACCCAAGACCACCTTAACATACACCCTAACAAGACCACATTATCATACACCCTACCCAAGTTCAGCTTAACATACACCCTACCCAGGACCACCTTATCACACCTTATCATACACCCCACTCAAGTTTAATTAAAGCCCTCTCATCAGTACACTTCTCAGAAATACACATTCTACCAGAAGATTGCCCTTAATCCTGCATCCCCCTCGTACCCCCTCATCAGCACACTGCCCTGAATCGGCTGCAGTGATTGGCTGCACAGCTGGGTGGAGACATGACTCAGCATTTTAGCTCAGCACATATGGTCTCTCTCTTCTACCTGTCTCTCTTCTCTCCATCTCACATCCACACAGCAGTGCCAGAAACAGGGCATGCCCCGCAGCTAAGAGTGCTGCTTTGATAGGACATGATGGGATTCTCCGTTTTCAGTGTTTGATCTGTGGCATGAAACGATTGAGTTAAAAAGCAAATGTTCCTGACAGACATGTCAACTCTAAGCATGCTAGCACACTAACATTTCACACATACTCTCGGTTATTCAGAGTCAAATCTTTACATAATTGAATGGAAATAAGAATGTCGTAATGGTGTCTTAATGGTGCTTATGTTGAAGAAACTTTGAAAACATGTCTTGTTAGATGGCAGATTAAATAATTTAAAGCATTTAAAGAATTTAAGCCTAAGCTCCAGTTGTAGAGCATGTGAGCACACTTTGATTTTTATCCTGGAGTTAATATTTTCAGGTCAAAGGTCGCAAAAAACAGAAGTTCCTCGCTTTAGCAGTGGGGAAGCAGCTATACACCCCTCATTCTCATTGGCTTATTCTCCATAAGACATTTTGGCATGTCTGGGCTTCATTTTGGGGTTCGAGTAATATTGTTGTTCTTTAAAGAAGCGCTCACGGTCTCATAAAGTTGGTTATTGGTTCCAGATGCCAAAGCTCCAAACATGTGGAGAGGGGGCAGGGTCTGCAACAAGGTTTAGTCTTTTCAGGAGATTAGAATGGTGAGCGAGCTTCATGTTGGACAGAGAAGAGTTCGAAATCACAGTCCAAAGTTCAAGTCTAATCTCTTATCAGTGTTTATGGCTGGGAGATATTGCCACTCCAGTGCAGAGCAGTGTACAAGCCAGATGTTTGTGTACGAAGTACAGATGTGTGCTGTGCCTTTCACCACATCCGAACAGCTTCTGGTTGCTGTAGATTCTGTAGATGCTCAGTCGTGCCAAATAAGAAAGTTTGCATTGTTACAGCCAAAATGTTGGTATTACCAATATATTCTAATATCACTTAGATCTGAGCAAAGGAAGACATAAATCCATACACTTAAAGGTGCAGGGTATAATTTTTTAAACCGTCTGTTACCTGTCTAATCACAAATTTAAAGGGAAAGGGTTAGGGCTGATTCACTTTGTTAAAAACTAATGCTAGTATGTCAACATTGTGAATCTCATTATTGGTTTTGCTCAAGGGCCGAGCCATGACAGTTTGGTAGGACTGGGATTTGAACACCCTTTTGCTTTGTAACCCATAGCATTAACCGCTGAGACGTTGCAACTAGTTCAGAAATCTTAGGCACTAGAGTTAGAGGCTTGAAACTAGGAACAGTCGGAAAACAAGGATTGAGACATGGAAATCTAGCATATGGAATCTTCTTAACCACCACTAGTGTATAGCATCCACCGGGATGAAGCGACGGCAGCCATAGTGCGCCAGAACGCCCACCACACACCAGCTATTAATGGAGAGGAGAGAGTGATGTAGCTTATTCAGAGATGGGGATTATTAGGGGGCCGTGATAGAGAAGGGCCAATGGGGGAATTTTGCCAGGATACCGGGGTTATACCCCTACTCTTTTACCGTAAGTGTCTGGGTTTTGTAATGACCACAGAGAGTCAGGACCTCAGTTTAACGTCTCATCCAAAAGACAATGCTGTTTTTACAATATAGTGTCCCAGTCACTATACTGGTGCATTCGGCCCCACACAGACCACAGGGCGAGCACCCCCCTGCTGGCCCTGCTAATAAAATTTCCACCAGCAACCTCAGCTTTCCCCAGGAGGTCTCCCATCCATCCAGGTACTGGCCACACTCAACCCTGCTTACGTTCAGTGGGAAACCAAGTGAGAACTGCAGGGAGATATGGCTCTGGAAAATAGCGAATATCTAGGCTGTTACTAGATATGTAGCCAATTCAGGGATGGAGATTATTCGGGGACCATGATAGATAAGGGCGAATGGGGGAATTTCACCAGGACTCTACGGTTATACTACACAGATTTTTAATGACCACAGAGAGTCAGGACCTCGCTTTAACGTCTCATCCGAAAGACGGGTTGTTAGTTACTATTAAATAGCGTATAACGGTGTTTTTACTAGCAAATGCAATGGTCAGACCAAACATGAATAGAATTCAAAAGACAATTCACTCAAGAGGAAAGGACGTGGGATGTGAAAAAATGGGAAGGAGCATATGTCCTATTAAACAATGTATGGCCATAAATGTTAACTCAAAAGCATTCTGACAACTCGTAATTTGTGCTTTTTTTGTCACTGACAGCATTATCTTAATGCAAATCATACAGTCTAACACAACATTTAAGGCTAAGTGAATATATAGCAGGTTAACTAGCCGACTAACTATTTGGGACAAAGGATGTGGAGGATTGTGCATATTTATGTATCTTAATTTGCATATTTATGTATATTTACATACATTTCTGGCATTTCCATAACGTGGGAAAGAATACAGTTGGACCTAGGCCATTTGAATAGGCCCTTGGGCATAAAATTAATATCAGATTATATAATATTATATTTATTAATTTAATTTATTTTAATGCTTGTGCCAGTGAAGATGATATTCTCTCCATTTTCTTGAAGTTGCCTTCTCTCTCTCTCTCTCTCTCTCTCTCTCTCTCTCTCTCTCTCTCTCTCTCTCTATCTGTAGGTATGGTGGGTTATGGCATGGCGAAGGCAGCAGTGCATCAGCTGTGCGAAAGTCTGGCTGGACAGAACAGCGGGCTTCCTGCAGGCGCTGTAGCCGTGGCCATCCTCCCGTAAGCGCTCTTCTTCTATCTCTCTCTGTCTATCTATCTTTTATAAGCCCAAATCTGCTTTTGCTGCTCTTAGTCTTAACCTGAACTACACATCTGTTCATCAAAGGCTGCATGCCTCAGCATTTTTCCTCTACCTCCTTAAAGAGTCGCCATGAATAATGAGACAGCTGAGGAATTCTGACTTTTCGGCTTACCAGACCTTAGATTTATCTAGAGTCCTTGAGCAAAACATGGTCGTGAGAGACTAATACAGTTTTTAAATGACACCAAAGAAGAATAAGTCACTCTTGAGTAATATATATCCAAATGATTGTGATGTCTTCACTTCCTCTGAAGCTTAGCTTTAGTTCCTGTAATTAGTTTGCATTGATCTGGGCACTGTATGCCCCGAAAATACAAACAAGCCGTGGATTATCCCACCTATACCATAGTCACGTGCCAGCACTGACGAGTTAAATCTGTCATTGATTGTTTGCAGCGCAAAAATTGACTGAAAAGATCAAGATAACAGTTCATTTTCGTTCGTTATTTTATATACGGGTCGTTAGATCTAGAGTTCCACCCAGAGAGAGAGAATAATGGCGTCTGTCTAGTAATAATGAAGCTGTGAGTTTCAGTGTATGTTACTGTGGTTACGGTTGTTTATAGGCAGCGCATTCATTTAGAACGGTGATTAAACTGACCGTGGTATACATGGTTTGAATGCACACTTTCCAGCCAATCAGAATCGAGTATTCGGACACAACGTGGTATTATTAAAAATAACCACCCGCTTATTTTTAGGACGTTCATGACGTCCTACTTTAATTGCGTCAAGTCGCACAGGCAGCTCAAATGATGTTGACGTCCTGTCTCCGAAGCGACGGCAAAGTCAATGAACCTCCTCTCTCTCTCGCTGTCTGCTGCCTGTGATGCAAATTGAAATTCCAACAAAAAACACTTAAGCCTTATCCTTTCTTCCAACCAAACCCAGATTCTTCTGTTGTAATTATGAACACCATGTGAGTTGCCTTTTAAGGAAAAGGGGCAGGGCTAAGGAACTTTCTGGGGCTGGGGAAAAAAAAAAAATGCCAATCATGATTAGAAACCTGAAATGAAATTAATTAAGTAATTAAATAAATACTAGTGAGAGTCATTGCAAAATTGTGGATCACGTGTTCTTCCATGGTGAATTTTCGGATTATTACAGGTCTGGAAATACGTTCCATATCGTGATATGGAATCGATCAGAAATAAGCTTGTTTCCACACCTTTGGTGTTAGTCATGAGCATAGCTTTAAATGGCGTGTCGCTCCTCTCGTTGCTGTCTCCTGTGCTGTTGTTCCAGAGATTTTCTGAGATAACCCCGTTACGATGTCATGTTCCAGGGTTACCTTGGATACTCCAATGAACAGGAAATTCATGCCTGATGCAGACTTCAGCAGCTGGACACCAATGGAATACATAGCAGAGTGAGTGTTTAAAGTGTGCATTAGTAATTACTGTAAGAAAAAATTGGATGGATGGATGGATGGATCAATATAAATCCATCTAAATCCATTCGCTCATTCAATCGATGGTAAAACGGATGGATTTGGCCACAAGATGGCAGCGATGTTCCTCCAGAGACCGAATGTTTACAGAGTAAACATGCTGGTGGTTTTGAAAAGCTTTCGTTCAGATCAGTAAAGGAAAACACTTTTGGGGTTGCCAGGTTATAAATTACTAAATTAGTATATCACATAGCAACAAAAAATGGCAATTCACCTTTAACTCATCCACTATAGAATATACCATATACAAGCCTACCATGTCATTCAAAGCAAATTATAGCTCAATGTATTCCATAAAAGTCGTGTGCATTTCAAGACAAGAAGATGCAAGTCTGTCAGGAAAGCTAATAAACATGTTTTTCAGATCACGAAAGGTGCCTACCCGTTTTTCAAGGTTTTATGGTATTATTGTGATATAACAATACCGCATTAGACTTAGATTAGAATGAAATAAAAGATACAAGTTGCCTGAAAGAATTCCTGAACATATTGTTAAATTTATTCGAATCAGATGTAGTCAGTGTGTATGGCTGCATTTACTGTATTTTATGGGTTATATGACCTGTGCACACACAGCTAACCATAACACCCACATGTCGTCCCCAAACTGTTGCCACAAATTTGTTAACACACGATTGTCTAGAACGTCTTCTAACATTAAGATTTCCTTTCACTGGGATTTCCCTAAGAGGCTCAAGCCTGTTCCAGCATGACAATGCCCCTGTGCACAACGCGAGCTCCATGAAGACATGGTTTGCTAAGGTTGGAGTTGAAGAACTCGAGTGTCCTGTACAGATCCCTGACCTTAACTCCACTGAACACCTTTGGGATGAACTCCAGCTTCACTCCAGACTCCATTTCCTGAGCTCAGTAATGCCCTCGTGGCTGAATGAACACCAATTCCCAGAGCCACGCTCCAAAATCTAGTGGAAAGCCTGATTGGAGGCTGTTATAAGAGCAAAAAGGAGACCAACTCGAATTTACTGCCCATGGTTTTGGTGTGGAATGTTCACTGGTCAGGTGTCCACATCCTTTTGGCCACCTGGTGTATTTTTGGCTTCTCGCGAGTGCCGTGATGTATAGAGCAGACAGTTACTAATGTAATCTCAGTCATGCGTACTGAGGAACTCACACAAGGCTGACCCACTGTGTTACATGGGAAGATTAGATGTGGATTCGGTGAAACGTCTAATCTCACAGGAGGAGCCAGAGCTCCAGAGATTAGCGAGCAAGCAGGAGACATGGAGGAATAGAAATCGGCTCTGCGATCGGGGGCGGGGTCTTAGTTAATTAAAACAAACATAATAACTGAGAGCTGAGGCTTTTCTCTTCTTTCTGGAATCTTCTACATGGGCTTGTGATACCAGTTTTCATCATGTCTCTCTCTCTCTCTGTCTCTCATGTCTCTCGTTATCCTGCCCCCGTTCTCATTCCTGCTGTCATTTTCACTGCTCTATCTCTTTTTCCAGAATGTTCTACAGCTGGGCCACTGGGTCAGAGCGGCCAGCCTCAGGCAGTCTGATCCAGCTGGTGACGTCAGGAGGAAAGACAGAGGCCACGCCGGTTCAATAAAAATCAGGAGACGAGAAGAGGAGTAGAAGGAAAGAGGGTTGGATAAAGCAAACATTTAGTATTCAGCTGCATAAAAGAAATATAAGCGGGGGGGAAATAATAATAACCTCTTGTGAAGGGAGAAGACATTCAGCCTTATAGTATTGAACACAGTGCCACCTGTTGACATTTTACACTACCCACAATTCCTTACTATGGTTTGATCATTGATTAAACCCGTAGCCTGTATTTTTATTTACATCATGTTTAATGTTTATTCTTAAAGACAGCTTAAAGCAGCAGTGCTCACCAACCCTCTTCCTAGAGATCTACCTTCCTGCAGGTTGCATCTCCAACCAAAATCTAATCCACCTCTAATGCACTTCTTAAGGCAATGATTAGATGGTCACAATTACGGTTAGAGCTAAAGTCTTTAAGAAGGTATGTCCTCAGGAATGAGGTTGGTGACCACTGGCTTAAAGAATATTATACCTCAGCACTGCTGAATTCGCAAACAGAAGGTTCATTTGGAGCGTAGTTCCGGCTGTAATTCATATCGCAGGTCGGTATTCACGTGCTCGTCCTTATACGTTTCCGTTTCTGTAGTAACAGCTCATTCACAGGAATCTGTATGGACGACTTATAATGAACAAATTGTTTTGTTTTGTTAATGTGTTGGTAGTTAACAAAGTCAAACCAAATCATTTTTGTCTAAGGGGACGTTCGAAACAACTTACATGTATGGAAGGAGTCTCCAGTGTCAGAGCTTTGTATCAGTCAGTTTTCCACCACGGGAGCGGAGTGTATTCTTTCCGGTCGCTCAGTAACATGTCTCGTTTTGGTCTTATTATCTTCAAGAGCTGTTATAACCTAACATATAGCGTAGCTATAATGTAGCTTAGTGTAAGTGATAACAGGAACTGACTTGTTTCTTTTTTCAGGGACGTTCCACAACCTTACATACGTAGCTATGAACGGATAAAGAGTACTTTATGACCTCCGTCGTCCATGTTAGAAATTGTAATCATTGGCAAGTTGCTGCGGTTTAAGAGGAATAAAACACCTCGGGACATGTTCTTATTGGGAAATAATCAACTTTGTGTTAATACACCCCGAAGTGTTTTATTCCTCTGTAGCAAATTAGACATTGTTTACTGACTGTCTTAAGATGGAACATAATGGAAGAGTCCAGTGAGCTTTCAGTCATGTGACTTTTTTTTTTATCTCTTTATTCTCTAAAAGCAGTAAAATGCTCAGCAGTTAATCCAAATGTACAATGCAGCTTTTCAAACAAGTGACCTTACCCTGCTTGTGTGTGTGTGTGTGTGTGTGTGTGTGTGTGTGTGTGTGTTTGTGTTTGAGAGTAGAATACAGATGAAAAAGTTTACAGGTAAACACCATCCATCAAAATCTTTCCTGTGCTTTATGGCTGTGTGTTAGAGTGATACCGTGTATGGGCCAGTGTTAAGCAGTAAAACATTTCCCATAACCCACTGCTTGGTTTTTGAGTCTTTTTGTATCAACACCACAATCCTATTCAAATATTACACATATGAGAGCGTGTGTGTGTGTTCATTCATCTTTGTTAGTGCTCCATATGGACACACTGCGCAATATTACACTACCAGTCAAAAGTCTGGGTGCACTACTGGTTTCTGGAAACTTCTTTTAGATACAGTGTGTGTGTGTATATATATATATAGATATATATATATATATATATATATATATATATATATATATGTATGTGTATATATATGTATGTATATATATGTGTATATATATGTATGTATATATATGTGTATATATATGTATGTATATATATGTATGTATATATATGTGTATATATATATGTATGTATATATGTGTATATATATATATATGTATATATATGTATGTATATATGTGTATATATATATATATGTATGTATATGTATATATATGTATATATATGTGTATGTATATGTATATATATGTATATATATATGTATATATATGTATGTATATATATATATGTATATATATATGTGTGTGTGTATACATATGTATATATATATATATGTATATATATATGTATATGTGTGTGTGTATATATACATATATATATCTCAGTTTGTTACAGCATAGAAAGAACTTTTCAAATATTCACATTCTTTAAAAAAAAAAAAAAAAAGCGTCTGAAAACAGTGTTCAAGGAACTTGAATCTTGATGTTTTCTTCAGCTTCGTATACCGAGTTAAAGGCAAAGTTTGGTGAAAAACAAATATACACAGTTATCTTCAGGGAGCACTTTATCCCGTTCAGGGTCCTGGTGGATCTGGAGACTATCTATCCCAGGAACGCTGAGCGCAAGGCAGGAATACACTCTAGAAGATATGCCAGTTTATTACAGGACATCATGTACATGTACACACACATACACATTACACTGTATCACACATAGCAATTTGAAATCCCGATACACCTACTAGTATGTTTTTGGGAGGTCAGAGGAACCGAAGAAACCCACAAAGACACTATGGCTGGACTGGGAGCTCTGGAGCTGTGAGACGGCAAGGCTACAGTAGGTTTACGTGGAAATCTAGTATGTTTCAATGAAACCGCTTCAAAGTTGTTAAAGACATGCTAACGCTTGTTAAAGGAAATATCCAGTTTACACACTTTTCCACTCACCTCACATGTAGTCCATTAGACAAGGCATCGTTGGCATCCAACATGTAGTTTTCACTGGAGCTATGAAGTGAATGTATCTCAAAATCTCTTCTAGAAACATAAGGCTAAGTCTTCATATACTTGCATCCAGTGCCATCGTTAAGCTAGTTAATCTAATCTTATAACAAAAAGATTCATGTAAAGCAGGGGTGTACAATCTTATCCACAAAGGGCCGGTGTGGGTGCAGGTTTTCATTCCAACCAAGCAGGAGTAACAAAGTTCGTTAATGACAATCAGGGTTCAGTTTTGCTGATTTCTTCTGTGTATATCTCATAATAAATACTTTTAGATCTTCAAACGAAATACAACGTAAAGGCAGCCCGAGTAAACACACAATGCAGTTTTATTGGTTGCAGTTATTGCTGGTAAAGGTGGCGCAACCAGATTTTAAGTTTAAGGGGGCAAATATTTTTTCACATGGGTAATAGGTCTTGGATAACATAAAAACTGTATTGTGTGTTTACTCGGGTTGCCTTTATGCGGTATTTGATTTGAAGATCTAAAAGTATTTATTATGAGATATACACAAAAACAGAAGAAATCAGGATGGGGCAAATACTTTTTCACAGCACTGTCATTTAAGTCAATATGGTTAAGCACAATTGTATTGTTTGAACAGATGTTTAATAGCCAATCTAACAGCAAATCAGCTAAACTGAACCCTGATCGTCATTAACGACCTTTGTTACTAGAGTTGAGTGCAAAACTTTGCACCCCCCAAAATTTCCTGGCTTGAAGTAAAGGCACATGCAGCTCCACTTTACAATTTACTCAAAAGTATCATTAGAAAATATTAAAAATGACGCGGACATTTCATGTAAAAACACAACGAATTCAAAATATAAAAGCAAAAGCAACAGATTTGTATGATATTATTAATAATTTTTTAAAAAATTGTTGTTATTTAAATAATCAGTAACGACTACTGATCAGAAGGTCATGTGTTCAAATTCTAGCACCAACAAACTGCCACTGTTGGGCCCTTGAGCAAGGCCCTTAACCCTCAGCTGCTGAAATGTATAAATTACCAAGGGTGCCCTCCACTAATATTGGCACCCTTGGTAAATATGAGCAAAGAAGTCTGTGAAAAATAGTCTTTAATGTTTAACCGTCCATGCTCTCATGGATGGCCATGGCTATCCCAGTCCCCTGACTTGAACCCCATAGAAAACCTGTGGGGTGAACTGAAGAGGAGAGTCCACCAGCGTGGACCTTGAAATGTGCAGGATCTGGAGAGATTCTGTATGGAGGAACGGTCTCAGATCCCTCGCCATGTATTCTCCAACCTCATCAGGCGTTATAGGAGAAGACTCAGAGCGGTTATCACGGCAAAACGAGGAAAAGAGTGCCAATAATTGTTGCACACCTATATTTAACAAAGATTTTTTATATATATAAAGTTGTGTTGTGTTTGCAATTGTTTGATATCCACGAGAGCAGAGTATTGTTGGGAATATTATATATATATATATATATATATATATATATATATATATATATATATATATATATATATATATATAAGACCAAACGGTTCAACAATCAAGACAATTTGTTTGTTTTGCCTTTTCTCATTTCTCATTTTGTCCAAAGGGTATGCAAACGTTTGCGCTCATCTCTCCCTCCACTGATCAGTGATCAGTAAATTAATAATCAAAACACAGTGAGGTGCCTTGAGGTAACACTAAACAAGATTTTGGTCCCCCCCCGAACCCCCCCCCCACCACCACCACCATGTCATCTTTCACCCATGAAAGATTGAAGACGTGGCCCTCTTTCACCCTGCAGTCGTTAGGGTTCCGTCTCTAACAATAAAACATGTGGAAGCCATTTAGTCTGTGCACCAACCGGTCACATAAATAAAGAGCGGGCAGATGGAAGTGGTTAGTGTACCACTGGTGACATGTGTGCACATACTTATGTCTGTATAGTAGTGTATATATATATACGTGTATATAAAAGTCTCTGTAATTTAACAGTCACATGTGATTGTCTGCAGGCATGTGTGTGTGTGTGTGTGTGAGTTTATGAGCAGACACACTGGTCCGGTGGTCCACGGATTTATAACGTGCAGATGTGCGTTATGAATGTGGACTTTACCTCTAGATGGTGCTGCCTTCCTGACAACCTTCACCTGACAAAATAATTACCAGGATGTTAAATGATCTCTCTCACTGAATATTTCCCCAGCGTGCTTTGGGAATACAGTGCAATTAACACATTTTCATCAGCTTGCTCTGATTTTTCTAATTGAATATGGTAAAGTACTGGTTGTATGAAGGGTTGTAGCATGGTCATTAGCTTGCGCTACAAATAATAGAGTACATATTTCATCATATATTGGCATATTAGCACTGTACAAATACAGAAATGATCATGATACTACTGTATGTTTTTTTTTTTCCCCCTGCTTTGCTTTTTACTCTATAAAAGGCTTGGACAATGAAAGTCTTGAAAATCTCAATTTTTTTTTGAGGGTTTTTACGATAGCCATTATACTCCAGGAGTTACGGTAGGCTACGTTAAGTTCTCGAAGTAGCAAACTGCCATTTTTGTTTGTAGCTTGGTGCTAACTCGCTTAGCTACTTATAAAATGAATGACAAGATTGAACAGTAAATTGTTACTGTGTAAAGACATAGAAAGGATTCATTACAGACAGATGTTTTCCAGGCCTGAAGAAAAGGATTAAAGGAAAGCTCCAGCCTTTTTACAACCTAATGTCTCTCCACCACATCTGTATCATATGTGTGATTACCACAGACGAGAATTTCAACAGACCTTGTTTACTCAAAGGTCACTTCTAATGGAAGAGGAGACAGATGTGACAGAGTGTCCAAGAGACGGAAAATGAAGTTTCATAGGCAAAGCAGTACCACAAATTCTTCCCATCTCGGAAAGAAACGAAGCTTAACGGATACGTTGGATTAATTCCTGGGAATGTTTTTAGATTATAATCCGACGTCCTAACAACCCTTCCATTATAAGTCAGTTTTCCGTTTGTTTCTCAGTACAGGGAAATGTGTTCAAATTATTGTCTAAGGTAGGCGTTATCAACTGGTGGACTGTGGTTCAGATACGGACAGAGGAACGTATTTCAGTAGATCGAACCCGAGCACTCAAAAAATACTGTATCAAAACTGATTAGCATGTGAAAAAATATCCATAGTTCAGTGACTCTATACAGCCATCCATCCATCCATCCATCCATCCATCTTATACCGCTTACTCCTTTTCAGGGTCACGGGGAACCTGGAGCCAATCCCAGGGAGCATCGGGCACAAGGCGGGGTACACCCTGGACAGGGTGCCAATCCATCGCAGGGCACAATCACATACACACTCACACACCCATTGACTCTATACATATTTTTTTAAAAACCATTGTAGCTTCTGTATCAGCTTGTTGCAGCTAATCGTATGGATTTAGGTTCATTATTTATCTAAAGGCAGATCTACCAAGAATGGAACACGTTTTCACAAACATTCATAGATGCGTCGTTCCGTTCACTCTCTTTGGTCTGATATAAGGATGTACTCGAATCCCTAATTTAAAAACAGACATTATTCATTATGAAGAGATATTGTGTTCTAAACAGATACTTTTTTTTTGGTGCTTGTTTTAAAGCTTGTTAGAAAGGGTCACACGGCATCTGATGGAGACCGGAGGTACGCATCGGGACTGAGATTCCATGGGATTGAACAAAATAAAGTCAGTGAGCAGTCAGATAGGAAGCTTGCAGGACAAAAGAACGCCCACGTTCATTAACCTGAACATGAACGATGCTTTTTACAGCATTCATTCATCCTTAGTAACTGCCTGATCAGGGGTATGGTGATTTAAGATGATTTGAGAAACAGAAGCAGCTCAATTCATTAGGAAATGTCACAGGCAAGTACCAACAAGCAGGATTAGAAAAAAAAAAAAGCCCCATGCACATTTAGGCAACGGCCACTTTGGGTTTAAACTCAGATGCAGATATACTTATATGAATATTTGGCGCACTAATCAGATAAAGATACAGATAGGGGTCGTGCGTTACACCCCTAATCTGATTAGAGACGTCAAGGCATGGATTGTTTAAAAAACAAAAGTCTATAATGTATTTTATAGGCGATTGGACACAGAAGCCGCCGAATATTCTCCACTTAACGTTCAAAACAAATGTCTCAAATGGATGTCTCGTTTATATTCATGAACTAATCATTAAAAGGTAACTATTGTCATGATTCAGTCGCGTTGTTTGCTTATCCGAAGACTTACAAGCGAGGAACTGTACGTAGCTGGTCCATAATCTCACATGTACTACAGATTAGGAAATTAGGCTGAATAAACATTGGAGTATTCCTTGAGGAGAAGGAATGTACCAAGTAAGGATCAGAGCAGAAAACAATGCCGTGCTGAACTACAACATGACCGAATAAATAAAGTGCCAAAAGTAAACTACACTGGTTTTATAGGAGTCTCTGAAGACCAGGATAGAATATGCGAATGCAGAGAACGTTGATGCAGCTTGGCAAACCAATGTACAGTAATTTAAAAGAGTTCGGAGGGATGCGTGTTGTTCTTCAGAGTGACTTACTGTCCGTAAAATACAGGGTTACAGCACTGAGAGTAGTGGCAGCTCATTGGAGTGAGGATGTGTCATAGCTTATGCCAGGACGAGTGTGTGCGGTTATTCCTCATGCACATAGTCAGTGGCTGCACAGTGGCTTAATGATGTGTCTGATTTGTCAGAGCTGCGTGCGTGTGTGTGTGTGTGTGTGTGTGTGTCGGGTTGGCAGGCTTCACCCATCACCCTGAGCCTACTGTAGCTCTGGCAATATTTCTTTTTTTTTCTTTTCTTTTTTTTTTTTCATTTGTCTCATCAGCTTCTATGAATACCACCAATGTAGATTTTCAGAATTAAGCTGGCTTATGCAAATCCATCATTGTGTGAAGTCAGTGTTTTTATAAAGTGTATTATTATACAGTTGGCAAAAGTGTCGTTATACTATAATAATAATAATAATAATAATAATAATAATAATATAGGTTCGTTAATAATTTATAGCATATATAGAATATATCATATGTACTGTATATATCTAATAGCGGTCGTGATCATAATAATCTTTATAACTATACCAGTAATAGCACTACCAATGCAAAATTACTGAATACTGAATTATGTAGTTATATCTCAACAAACCTAAATTCATCAATACTTATATATAGACATACAGTAAAACATTAAAGAGCTGTCCTGAGATTCATTTAAATCCCAACTTAAAGGTGACGCTCCTCAATTATTTATGTTAATTTCAACGACCGAATGTAAGCCAGTTGATACTGTTGAATATGTAAGTAGGTCTCAGTCAGAGATAATGAGAAACGCCGATAATGATATGCAAATATCGTTGGTGAATTATTTAAGAGGCATGACTGACGGCCTTTTTTGTTGTTGTTTTGTTTTAACAGCGTGCATTGTTGCCTTTGGAAAATATAATTTGAGGTTTCAGTGAGATCTTATAATATAATATGGTGTGAGGTCAGACGGTGTTCGAATCAATCCGATCACCGATTTTTATTCTGGAGCGCTTGTTCGAATATGTCATCGTTTCTATAGCAACAGCTCATTCCCATGGACTTGTATGATGGTTTCTCGGTAACATGATGAGCTGTGTTGTTTTTTTTTTTTTTTTTGTCTTTTTATTGTTAAACGAGAGGAAAAAAAAGAGAGGCTAGTGAGGGAACGACTTCCTTATAGCCGCTATAACGTAAGCGATAAGACGAACTAACTTGTTTTTCAGATGCTCCGTGACATTTAATGTAACTATACATGGTTATGTAAAAGGTACGATGTGTCGATGTGTCATTCTTTAATAACTACAAGTTGGAAATTACCACATGGAAGTTAACACTGTTTTAAGTGGGCGAAGTAATTCCGCTTGACGTACAGCTAGACTCCATTGTTGATTATTTTCCTATTAAAGCACGCCCCTTACTGTACATATCTGACTCTCAGTGGAGTGGTTAAGTTGTACTTTCTTGGGCGGGGCTTAAATAGGAGTTTTACTTAAATGTAACACCTTTGTAACATATGATGACACACCATGACTAGTCGTTGCCTACTTCTAGATCTGAAACCTCTGATCTTTTCCACGTAAGACTCCCAAATTGTCCCGCCAAATGGAAGTTAAGTGTAGGGAGTGTAGAGGATTTACTGTAGCTTCGACTCCCTGGAGCGTTACTGCTGACTCACCTCTGCTAACAAGCACCTTTAGTTTCCTGTTCCCTCAGGCACCTAGACGACTCCGGTGCTCAATGAGTGACTGGCTCACTCTGGCATTATTATCGCGTTTAGTTTATCAAGATATGTCACTGATGCTAGAGTCTTCTCTTTTTTTTCTTTCTTTTTTTTTTTTTTATAAAGGATCTCAGGATGAAAGCTTCTCGCAAATGAATTACAAGACAATACAATCACCCACCTGTGAGAAGAAAACGAGATGGAATCAATTACAATTTAAGGGCAATTTCACACCTATTAGTACAACTCTATGTGAGGGGAAACGTATACTTTTGGATACTGAAGGGTGTGTAGCTCCTTCTTTCACTGGTCTGAAATACCGTGACGGAAAAACAAACCTTTGACGCACAGGAATCACAAATAGAACACGGGCGCTAAATAAATGATTCGAAAATGACACAAGTAACTAGTTTAAAACATTTTCATGTATCGCAATCAGCATTTGTTTCCGGTTTGTTCTTTGAAGCACACGGGTCAAGGGTCAAGACTGCCTGCAACCTACATTCACAGCGTGTTCAGTTAACCTCCTGCACTCGTTTAGATTTAGAAACGAATCCCTTTCTCATTGAAATCAAACCCATTTAGAATTCGCTGGGAAGCAAACCAAGAAGAGGAGAACGCACGAATGCTGCATTCAAACGGACTAAATGCTGCATAGCTGAAAGCAACCAGAGATTCAACCCTGAATCGATTCGACTGCAGGAAGTGAACCACACAGGCTGTGTATTTTGGGTCGCGGCGTTTTTTTATAGAAGTGAAACCGAGCCAAAGCACAGAGCTGTAACTCTGCTACAAAAAATATATATATAAAGACAATAAATGCAAGATGTGATACATAAATGTTTTTGTTATTTATATAAAAATTGAATAATTTGTTTAGGTGCGGCTATGTGTTGTCCGTGTTCGGCTGAATTCTGCATTTCAGTCTTTTTCTTCTTCTTCTTTGCGGTTAAGGCTCCGGGTTACTGATCAGAAGGTCGGGGGTTCCAGCCCCAGCACTGCCAAGGAGCTACTGTTGGGCCCTTGAGCAAGGCCCTTAACCCTCTCTTGCTCCAGGGGCGCTGTATCATGGCCGACCCTGCGCTCTGACCCCAGCTTCTTAACATGCTGGGGTATGCGAAGAAAAGAATTTCACTGTGCTGTAATGTATACGTGATCAAAAAAGACTCACATTATCATTATCATTCATTCAGACTCAGCAAAAGGGTGTGAAAGAACCCTTAAACCTTTAAACCCATACAGTATATTTCAAATTTTACTCACCCAGAACTATGTTATTGGGAAAATATTATTGGGTAAACGTGATTTTCTGGAAATGAGTACACAAACGATCATGGTGATTGGTGTGTCACAGGTGTGTGTGATCTTCAGTAAGAGATAGAAGGAACAGGAAGGACAGTCACTATAATCACTTTTTGGTTGTTTTAGTTATATTTAACTTACTCTGAGGTTAAAAACCCTAGGAATGTAAGTGTAATTATTATTATTTTTTTTAATCCATTCTTGAGTCATGGACGAATCATTTTGTCGGAACAGAAAGCTTAGGAGAGCAAGCATATCAGATTGAAGAGCAGGTCAGTATGAGCTGTTACACACCACCTGCTCCCCAAACCTCTTAAATGAACTGCCTTTTAATTTCCATACGATATAAGATTTCAACCAACAGCTCACTATTTTTTACATTACTGGGGGTTAATTAACACTTAAAGTGTTTAGCAGATCCACCGTCTCATTCATCAGAAATAAATTCAGAAATGTTATGGTCTCTATTGTGGCTATTTCAATGGGGATTCGAATGCTGGATGGTCGACGTGAGCCGATTTGATTGATTTATTTATTTTTAAGTGTTATCATTGAAATTGTGGTTTTCTGTGAGGAGGCATTTGTTGAACATTTATGGAAGGAGTCTCCAGTGCCAGTGCTTTTGTAACAGTCTGTAGGTTTGACGCCACAGGAAAGTCTTCATGACACAGGATCCGATGACTAAAATGAATTATTCTTTAACTAATACAAATGTAATTGTTAAAAGATTTGCTGTAGTATTAGAGGAATAAAACATGGTGAGGCCATGCTGTTATTGGAAAGTATAAAGTATGAAGTAGCTATGAAGTAACTCCAACAACCATGTCATTAAATATTTTCCGATAACTGTGTTTTAATTACTTACGCTAGGTAATGTATTACGATATTTAATACAATTCAATTCTGTACAACACTAAACATTAATCTCAATATTTAAATACCTTAATGTTTTTTTTATTATTATTATTATTATTTGTTTCTGAAATTTCTTACTTCTCATTTGGATTATTTATGATCATTTCTACCTTTTTATTATTTCTCCAGAATGGCCATGGGTTGAGGTGTCGAGGAAAAGTGAGAGAATATCTGAGGAATACTTCTACGAATGTTTTATATCTGTATATCAAGAAGCTCCAGAGTTTTGATTTTAAATCTAGGTCATTTTTATGATTACACATAAAGCAATTTAAGTGGAAATACATTTCTAACACTTGCCCTTTTTGTTAATTTGCTCTGTTGTTAACTCGCTTGTCGCAACGACAGATTGGTTTATGAGTTTTCATGAGTCAGAGTCTCAAGCCTGGTCAGGTTTTAAGTCTCAAAGTTGCAAATTTAGTTGCAAATCATAAGTTTTAAAGTATGAGTCACAAGTCAGGAAATTTGAGACTTGGGTGAAACACGACTTGCGAGCAAACAACGCCAAAGGAAATCGTGACGCACCAGCAAATTCAGAAAGACAAAACAATGACAAAAGGCTCAGGTTAGTATGAGGGGCAGGATTAGCCGTTGTAACTTGTCTTATAACTTCATTCAAATGAAGCCAAACTAAATCATTCTTTCATCCATTCATTGTCAGTAAGTGCTTTATCCTGGTCAGGGTTAGATCCGGAGCCTATCCCAGGAATACTGGGCCTGATGCAGGAATACATCCTGAATGGGATTCACATACTCATTCACACTTAGAGCCTATATAGAGTAATACTGGAGGAAGCCTATGCAGACATGGGAGAATATGTGAAACTCTACATAAACAGTAGCCTGAGCTCAGAATCAAACCAGGGACCCTGGAGCTGTGAGGCAGCAACACCACCTCTAGCACCACTACAAATTCTGTGTCAGGTCAGCTTCCCAGGTATGACAGCATTCTTTAAAATGACTAAGTTAGAGAAAAATAAAACTCTCTTTGCTGATTGCTGCTATTCACAGAAGCATTTACAGCTGACCTCTATACACACTAACAGTCACTTCTCAGGTGTCACACAGCCCTTTACCTTAACGATGCTCTTTACACTCAAGTCTCTCTGCCTACTTGAGGTGTGGGAAATGTAATGCTACTGCTCTGTTTTTTGCACATTTGTTTAATTATATTTGCTTAATTATTAGAACTATAAGTAATATTCATTGCGAAAAAAAAAAGCCCTTGCCATTATTAGACCTCAGACTAATAAGAGGTGTATGTGAGCAGGTGGGAATGTTGATCAGAGGTGGGAAAATCGTTAAGATTTACAAACACCGACAATTTTACCGCTTGCATTTGACCTTGTTGTTCTCAAACTGAAGCAGACATACTCTCTGTAACACAAACACAAACTTTGAGAATAAAAATTTCCAGGGTCAGAGTCACTGAGGTCACATCTCACGTTTAATGTGAGAATTGGCTGAAATTCTTGGCATGTATCTGCATGATTTTAGGCATTGCATTGCTGCCACATGATTGCCTGATTGGATAATTGCACGAATGAGCAGGTGTACTGTGGTCAGTGTGTGTCAGCTAGCAATTAAACTATAATGCTTATTTAATCTAACTCTGTTAAATATTTTACTATAGGTTATATACTAACTATTTAATTTGATTAATTTGTCTATACTTCCTATATTTACAATTTAACTATTCTACCTATATTAATAGTTTAACTATACTTCCTATATTAACAAATTGATTACACTACCTATATACAATTAAACTATACTACCTATATTAACAATTTAACTATTCTACATATATTAAGAATGTTACTATACTACTTATATTAATAGTTTAACTATACTTCCTACATTAACAAATTGATTACACTTCATATATTAACAATTTAACTATACTGCCTATATTAACAATTAAACTATATTTTCTATATTAACAATTAAACTATACTTCCTATATTAACAATTTAACTATACTTCCTATATTAGCAATTTAACTATACTTCCTATATTAACAATTAAACTATATTTCCTATATTAACAATTAAACTATATTTCCTATATTAACAATTTAACTATACTTCCTATATTAACAATTAAACTATATTTCCTATATTAACAATTAAACTATATTTCCTATATTAACAATTTAACTATACTACCAATACTAAGAATTTCACTACACTTCCTAAATTAACAATTAAACTATATTTCCTATATTAACAATTTAACTATACTACATATATTAACAATTTAACAATAATTCATATATTAACAATGTAACAATAATTCATATATTAACAATTTAACTATACTACATATATTAACAATTAAACTATACTACATATATTAAGAATGTTACTATACTACTTATATTAATAGTTTAACTATACTTCCTACATTAACAAATTGATTACACTTCATATATTAACAATTTAACTATACTACCTATATTAACAATTAAACTATATTTTCTATATTAACAATTAAACTATACTTCCTATATTAACAATTAAACTATATTTCCTATATTAACAATTTAACTATACTTCATATATTAACAATTTAACAATAATTCATATATTAACAATTTAACAATACTTCATATATTAACAATTTAACTATACTACAAATATTAACAATTAAACTATATTTCCTATATTAACAATTAAACTATACTACCTATATTAAGAATTTTAGCATGCTACCTATAGTAAGAATTTGACTATACTGCCTATATTAACAATTTAACTGTAATTCATACACACACACACACACACACACACACACACACAAATACACACATACACACAGAATCTCTTTCTCTCTCTCTCTCTCTCTCTCTCTCTCTCTCTCTCTCTCTCTTTCCTCTCTGTGTCCCTTGCCTCATTTGCAATGATTATGTTATCAGGGCGGCCAGGCAAAAGGGTGGAGCGGCCATAATTTCAGCACTGGATTAGGCTGAAATAACGAGGTCACCAAGTTACTGTTGCCTTGGCAACGGCACATCGAAGAACACGGGATGCCATCGCAAATCCACGGCCCAGCAACATTGCACTTCCTCTCTGTTTCTCTTTCGTCTGTTTCAGGGCTGTCACACTTTCTCACACAACCTAAATCCTTTGTCTCAAACCATCAAACTCCAAATCTGGTGTATGAATCGATTTTATTTCATGTTCTATAAGGTTAAGTCCCTGCAAGATGCAAAAAGCTAAACACAAGATAAAAATGTGTCTTTTAAAGTAGCAAGTAATTTGCATTTGTTCAGTATAGAAGAATTCCAACTAAACCTCAATCACAGTAGTTCTGTGTAACACTGCAAAAACAAAAAAAAAACACTATAACTGTTAACTGTTTTGAGACTATTTTGTTAGTAGGTTGGCTAACTAGCTAGCTTGCTTTTTAGATCATTTCAGACTTGGAATTTTTCTGCTTTTTTTGTCTGAAGACACGTGATTAATTTCAACTTTCTCCTCCTGGTGAAAAAGGTTGTAGGGCTTTTGCAGTGCAATTTAATGACATATGGGGTGAAATAGCCTTTTTACATAGCTAACTTTGTAACGCTCTTAGGCTAATAGTTTAATCTATGTTTTGTATGCACCCACATCCTAACTCCTTTATAAATTGAATTCATTATTAAAAATATCTCACTGATTGGTCACTGATGATGAGATGAAATGAGAAACTCACTCACGCCTCACCTAAACATACATTCATGCTAGCAAGCAGCAAGTCACTGGTGTCACTTGTAGTTTGTCTCTAGGTGTTTAGCGATTGCTACTGTTGCTTGTGGATGTACACTGTCCAACAATGTAAATGCTTGTAAAGCTAACTAGTTAAACACATGTGATGTGCTAGTCTTCAGATTAGCTTTGTTAGCAGACTAGCAATGATAACTAACTATACTAGCTACGTACATGCACCAAAGTGTAAAGGTTGATATACATTTGCATTTGTCCTGTTCTATTGTAGCATAAAATAAGCCATGTCTCTGCGATTTCATTATAAACTCTTGTACCAGTACCAGCAATCTAAAAAAGAGTTTCTCTCTCTCTCTCTCTCCCTTTCTCTCTCTCTCTTTCTCTCGCCCCCTCTCTCTCGTTCTCCATCTCTCTCTCTCTCTCTCTCTCTCTCTCTCACTCTCGCCCCCTCTCTCTCTCTCTCTCTCTCTCTCTCTCTCAAACTGGCTTGGCTGTTATTCTCTCCATGCTGCGTTTTTGGCTCACTGATATTTCTCTCTCTCTCTCTCTCTCTCTCTCTCTCTCTCTCTCTCTCTTCATCTCGTCGTTGTTGCACTGTTTCAATCTTCAGCAGACATCAGCGTTGCCATGAGACGTGCCAGAACATTCTGGCTCTCAGGCTTTTTGCCAGCACAGCCATGGGGGAGATCGGCTGGAAGAAGTTTACTTCACTAATCGATGTTTCATCAAACTTCTCATTTTATACTCAGATATGTGTGTGTGTGTGTGTGTGTGTATATATATATATATATATATATATATATATATATATATATATATATATATATATAGTCTTGTGAAAAAATATGTACACCCCATGGAAATTGTTGCCTTTTTTGACATATTTGTACAAGCAAACATTTGAGCCTCTTTGAAACAGTGCCTATTATTAATGAAGGTGATACACTCTATCAAATGACACATAAAATTGACATTTTGTAGTAATTTTCACAATTTAAATTAACAAAAAAAACCCAGATCAGTCACATGGAAAAAGTAAGTACACCCCGACATTTATCACACCTTCAAATCCATAAAATTAGAATCAGGTGTTGAAGATCGGGTGCCGGTGATTAGAACCTGCTTAGGGAGTGCAGGTGGAATCTGTGTTATTTATACTCCTCTCATATCTAGTGTCTGGTGTTCCCTTTGTTACTAAGGTGTGTGGTGTCATCATACCAAGATATAAAAGAGTTCTGAAAGGCCTTCCGAAAAAAGGTTGTGGATGCCTGTGAGTCTGGCGAGGGATATAAAGAGATCTCAAAATTATTGGAAATGCATCATTCCACTGTAAGGAAAATCATCTACAAGTGGTGCAGATTTCAAACGACTGCCAGTTTGTCCAGGACTGGCCGTCCCTGCAAATTCAGCCCAAAAGCAGACTGATCTGCTTGTAAGACTTGCAACTGTTGGTGTCAGAGTGCATGCTTCTACAGTCAGAAAGAGATTGACCAAATTTGACCTGCATGGGAGGTGTGTCAGGAAAAAAACATTTGCTGTGTAAACAAAACATTAGAGCAAGACTACAGTTTGTCAATGAGCATAGAGGCAAAGACCAGGCCTTTTGGAAAATTGTACTCTGGACAGATGAATCAAAGATAGAGTTGTCCACAGTAACAGCAGACATGTTTGGCACAGACCAAAGAAGCACCTCATACCAACTGTGAAGAACGGTGGTGGAAATGTTATGGTTTGGGGTTGCTTCGCTGCCTCAGGGACTGGATAGCTTGCATTCATTGCTCTAACTGTAAATTCTTCATCATATCAAAGAGCGCTTGAAGATAATGTGAGGCGAAAATCAAATTGAACTGAAAGTGGACGTTTCAACAGGATAATGATCTTAAGCACACGAGCAAATCCGCCAAGTAATGGCTCAAAAAGAAGAAATGGAGGGTTATGGAATGGCCTAGTCAAAGCCTGGATTTTAATCCCATTGAAATGTTGTGGGGGGATTTAAAACAGGATGTACATACAAGAAAACCCTCAAACACCTTGCAACTGAAAGAATATTGCATGGTAGAGCCGATGTCAGAGACTGGTGGACAATTATGCAAAACACCTACAAGAAGTTATTTCTGCTAAAGGGGGGCAATACTCGCTTCTTAGGCTAAGGGTGTAATAAATATATCATGGTCAATAGTCCAGTAAGTAATAGTAGTGTTTACTGGAGTGTACCATCCTAAATTCAGTCTGTTTAAATAAAACTGTATATAGTGCTCGGTTGTATAAGTCTCTATATTGTTGCGTAAGTTGAATTAAATGTATTTTAATGTGCATATTGCAATATTTGCATAAACAGACCATCATTCTTACTGAGGCTAATGATTTAGTAATCTAGCAGTAAATGTGTCGTATCTACAGTACCATGGAAT
Organism: Ictalurus furcatus; assembly: GCF_023375685.1. Lineage (NCBI taxonomy): Eukaryota > Metazoa > Chordata > Actinopteri > Siluriformes > Ictaluridae > Ictalurus > Ictalurus furcatus. Next base: position 26,054,936 of record NC_071262.1, on the reverse strand, counting down.
CAATACAAAAGCATTGTGGATTAGTGTTTGCTTAATGTTTTGGTCATGAGTTTCTACAACTACAACTCTGAGGTGCAATAAAAACGTCCACATTTAAGTCATGAATATGACAAGATCGGGCTGGTAATGTGTGATCTTCTTTACTAACGTGACTCCATCTTGAATGAATGCAAATCTGCCAACCAATCAGAAAAAACGCACAATTAAGACAATTAAAACCAGTCTTCCAAATAAGACTGTATAAAAGGAAGGCAGGCTGCAATGGATTCTTTTGATGCTTTGCGAGGACTAAGTGAGCGATAAGTGACCGATCTGGTACGTCTCAAGCTGCCATCATCTAGCCTCCAGAATACACCAGGTTTCCTTATGACACCTGACCTCCTGCTTTTCCAATGCAGCATCAGGACGACGCACTGAAGAGACAACTATAGCAAACATTCGAATTAATCGTCAAAATAACTTCCCTTTCTACATTGGAGAAATTGATCTTCTTCCACCGTTTTATCTTCAGTTTGTACTTTCAGCTAATTGCAAATGAGCTGTGGCGTGCATGTGCTCGGCACTTTACGGGTGATTGGCGTTCATCAACATCAACGCACATACGTTCGAAGAAGTTACGAAGTTGCCAAAACTGTTGTAAATCTATAGTTCGGTTTGGCTTGGGAAAATATTTACGCGCAACTTTACTAAAAAGATTGATGAATGAGACTCAATGTTGTGGGACATCCAAGAAATGTCAATTAATGTTAACACTATCTCTGTCTTGGGGGGGAAAAAACAACGTAGCTTGGTACGTTACCAAGAAACTGGAACGCGCAAACTCCTTTGTCTTGAGGACTTTCTCGTAATGGAAATCTTACTGACCATTACGAGAAACTGAGCATTGACACCGAAGACTCCTTCCTTAAATGTTAAGTTTTTTGTAATCTCCTTACAAAAAACCTCACCACATCAACAAACAGACGTCGACACATTTTGAATCTGTTTATTATTAGCCTTTATTTTTAATATTTGAATTTATGTACATTTGTACTTATGTACTCGTAGTCATACACAGTCTCTGAAGTCCCTGATTGTGGTGAAACATCTCATAGATGTGATTGAGTAAGATGCCGTGCAGTGAGCTAGCCGAAGGTTTTGCTTGGCCCACAGCCAGGTTCCTCACCAGGGTCTTGTCCCTTGCCACGTGCTACATGCCCTCTAAATGACCCCTGTCCGTTTACTGAGAGCACAGTGCCAACGCTAGGCCAGGGAGATCCACTTAGAGCCGCTCAGGAGTCGTAAGCTGCCACTCCAGCACTTGGCACTGAGTGTTGGTGTTATTCGGTTAAAGATCTCAGAGATGTCAAGAGAAACATGAACCATAAAACCCCAAAGAGTGTCTTAAGGACAGCAATAAACTGTGTTTGTGTCATATTTTCACTCTGATTCAGATGTTCTGATTTCTGTGTGACTGGTATGACACTAATCATAATAAAAACGTTATTATAAATGTTATTTATTAAAAATAAAAAAAAATGACTAGTGTCAGTAAAACTGGTCTCCTGGGTGGGGTGGGGTAATTCATGCTACCAAATCTCTAGAGGGCGTGTGTTCCAGATTTTTGGAGCATAAAAACAAAAGGCCGTTTTGCTTTTCTTTTTTTTTCTTTTTTTTTTTTTTGCTGTTTTACCCTTGGGATGTTCAGAAAGGCACCACTTGATGATTTTAAATCTCTTTTTGGAACACAACCTGTGTGACATTCTGAGACGTACCCAAACACGAACATGACATGGTGTCCTGTTAGAAGAAAATCCATCTATCCATCCATAGTTTTTCCAAACAACTTTTACTACACAGGGTCATAGGGAACTCGGGGTACAAGGTGGAGGACACTCTGGACAGGGTGCTACACAGTCTGACTTGAAACCCATAGAAACCTGTGGGGTGACCTGAAGAGGAGAGTCCACCAGCATGCACCTGGAAATGTGAAGGATCTGGAGAGATTCTGTATGGAGGAACGGTCTCAGATCCCTCACCATGTGTTCTCCAACCTCATCAGGCGTTATAGGAGAAGACTCAGAGCTGTCATCTCTACAAAGGGAGCTAGCACAAAGTATTGACTAAAAGGGTGCCAATAATTGTTGCATACCTATATTTAACGAAGATATTTTTTTTTGGATAAATCTGTATTTTGTTTGCAATTGTTTGATATCCACAGCAGAGTATTTTTGTGAATTGTTTGAACAAAAGATCAAAAGGATAAACAATAAAGACAATTTTTCACAGCCTTCTTTGCTCGTATTTACCAAGGGTGCCAATATTAGTGGAGGGCACCGTAGGTGGGTCTCCTCACATGATCTGCTTGCTTCAGGTCCTTCCACAACATTTCTATTGGATTAAGGTCAGAACTTTGACTCGGTCATTCCAAAACATTCCAACTTTACTCCTCTTTAATCGTTCTTTGGTAGAACGACTTGTGTGTTTAGGGTCATTGTCTTGCTGCATGACGCACCTTCTCTACAGATTCAGTTCACAGGTAGATGTCCTGACATTTTCCTTTAGAATTCGCTGGAATACTTCAGAATTCATTGCTCCATCAACGATGGCAAGCCGTCCTCCACCAGATGCAGCAAAACAGGCCGCAAACCATGATACTACCACCACCATGTTTCACAGCTGGTATAAGGTTCTTATGTTAGAATGCAGTGTTTTCCTTTCTCCAAACATAACGCTTCTATTTTGGTCTCATCCATCCACAGAAGATTTTTCCAACAGCCTTCTGGTTTGTCCACGTGATCTTTAGCAAATTGCACACGTGCAGCAATGTTCTCTTTGGAGAGCTGTGACGTTCTCCTTGCAGCCCTGCCGTTCACACCGTTGTTGTTCTTTGTTGATCTCCTGATGGTGGACTCGTTCACATTAACATTAGCCGACATGAGAGAAGCCTTAAGTTGCTTAGAAGTGACCCTGGGTTCCTTTGTGACCTCGTGGACTATTACACTCCTGGGGACGGTAACAGTGGTCTTAGATTTTGTACAAATGGAGGAAATTCATCTGGTTGTGGATTGGTGGAATCCAAACTCTTTAGAGATGGTTTTGAAAGCGTTTCCACCCTGATAAGCATCAACAAGACTTTTACTTAGGAGCTCAGAGATCTCCTTTGTTCGTGCCAGGATACATTTCCACAATCGTGTGTTGGGAAGATCAGACTTTGATAGAGCCCTGTTCTTTAAATAAAACAGGGCGCTCACTCCCTCACACCTGATCGACATGAAATTGATTGAAAACACCTGACTCTAATTACACCGTCAAATTAAACTGCTAATCCTCGAGGTTCACATACTTTTTGCCACTCAGAGATATGTAATACTGGATCATTTTCCTCAATAAATAAATGACCAAGCATAATATTTTTGTCTCAATTGTTTACTTGGATTCTCTTTGTCTACTTTTTAAGACCTGTGTCCTATTCTGTTGACGTTTCACGTATATAGAAAATGAACCAAAATGAAACAAATGAAGCGTACGTCTTTATAAACACGTGACTTGTCATGAACGGCGTGTTACGACAATGACATTACCCTCATGTAACCACATGCGTAAATCTGATCTGATGTTCATTGCCGCATGGTTGCCTGGCATTAAAAGAACAACACTGGTCTCAGATTAGTTCTGTAAAATACTGAAGCTCAGAACTCATCATCCTGTGTGTGTGTGTGTGTGTGTGTGTGTGTGTGTGTGAGTCATACAAGGTCGTTTCAAGGCAACGAACCCCTGTGAGTTGTTTCTCCAGTACTCACATCATCACACTTCCTCCATCAGTGCAGATTAGGATGAGAACAAAATAATGACCGAGAACTGAAAGGGCTGGAGATGTGTGTGTGTGTGTGTGTGTGTGTGTGTGTGGATGAAGACAGAGAGATGGAGTGAGAGAGAGAGAGAGAGAGAGAGAGAGAGAGAGGGATTAAATAGACAAAAAAGGGGGATAGAGAGACAGTAGAGAAGATATGGGCGAGCGAGATTGAGGGGGTATTGAGAGGCAGAAAGAGGGAGCAGAATGGAGAGAGAGAAATATTGGAACAGAAAGAAGGTTTCAGAGAACAAGGGCAGGAAGGGGGATGGAGGGAAATGGAGGAGAGAGGAAGAATAGTGATTGGAAGAATAGAGAAAGTAGGGAATAGAGAGAAAGAGTGAGAAGAAGGGATGGGGAATGGAAGGAGAGTAAATCGAGAAAGAGAGAAAGAGGTAAAGGGAAGGGAGGGGGAAGTAAAATGGAGAGTGCGAGAACATGACAGAGAGGGAGAGAGAGAAATAAAGAACGATAATGAGATGAGAAGAGGAGGAGAAAGAAAAATAGAAGTAGAAAGAGAAGAGAAGAAAGTAAGAAAGAGGTCAAAGAGAAAGAGATGTTAAGAAGGGAGTGAGGTAGAGGAGAGAAAGAGATGTTAAGAAGGGAGTGAGGTAGAGGAGAGAAAGAGAGGTTAAGCAGAGAGAGAGAGATGGAGGAGAGAAAGAGAGGTTAAGCAGAGAGAGAGAGATGGAGGAGAGAAAGAGAGGTTAAGCAGAGAGAGAGAGATGGAGGAGAGAAAGAGAGGTTAAGCAGAGAGAGAGATGGAGGAGAGAAAGAGAGGTTAAGCAGAGAGAGAGATGGAG
>NC_071262.1:26002801-26045301 GCF_023375685.1 Ictalurus furcatus | reverse complement strand
TTTTTTCTTTTCTTTTTCTTTTTTTTCGGGAAAAATTGATCTCGCTCTCACAGGTTCTTTCATCATTCCAGCACATCCGCTCCGGCTGCTGCTTCCATGTGTGTTCCTCCTGCCAATTACTTTACAAACTGATCGGACAATAAAGGAAAATGTCATTTTCTTCTCATTTTTTCCCCATCAAAAAAAGTCGGTGTTTGTGCTGTGACTGCGCGCATGCGCAACAAGTCCCGCCTAATGTGAGGAGGAAGTCATAATTGAAAGGCACCTTTTCAATTAGAATTTGTTTAAGTTAAATAATGAAATAAAATATGGTGCTTCAAAGTTTTTTTTCCTTTCCCCTCTCTCTCTCTCTTTCTCTCTCTCTCTCTCTCTCTCTCTCTCTCTCTCTTCCATCCATTGGAAAAAAAAAAAAATTCACTCTTGGCAAATATGCAAATGAGGCTGCAAGCTATTACGATGCTAATGAGATTCCCCGGCAAAACGAGCCGCTCGCGTCCGTGCGCACAGGCGTATTTCATCCATATTCAAAAAACATTAGTGTGTGTGTGTGTGTGTGTGTGTGTGTGCTTGCATTTTCTCGGTGTGACCATGCGTGTGTGTGTGCTTGCATTTTCTCTGTGTGACCATGCATGTGTGTGTGTGTGTGTGTGTGTGTGTGTGAGTATTAGAACCCTACATCATCATTCTTGATCCCATCTCCCGTGTCTTTGCAATGCTGTGGATGTCTGCTGTGTTGCTCATCCTGAGACAGAAGCTTCTGGAAAACACACATCTCACAATTTACAACAAACCCGAACTACATCTCTGTGCCAATTCCGAGTGACCCGGCTTTTGACCACAGAGGCGGTGGTGTTAAATGAACACGCCGCCGTGTGACGCCGGTGTCTGGCAGACGCCGGGTCGTCACGCTGTCACCTCAACACGCACGGCAGAGTTTAATTTGTGCCTGCTGGATGACCTGAGTGGAAATGACAGCATGTGAAGGTCTTAATCAGAGGTCCTGCACTAGTGACCAGAAGGTCGAATCCTAATACAGACCAAGAGCTACTGTTACAACCTTCAGTAAGAGATTTGAACCTTCAGCTCCTTAGCTAGAAGCGTAGATCTGATCTTCTGTCAAGTGAATCAATGTAAACGTTCCTGAAGACCTTTCATGCGTCTCAATCGCACGTTCTGCCGTATTTACGTCTGGATATCCGCAGAAGTGACTAGGGAGAAAATTGCGTTGAAAGATTGGATCGAGGACATTTATTTTGACAGACAGTATCTGATTAGAAGTTGAATTGATTGGACTTATCTCCTTTTCACTACAGCACATATCTATCCGACAACTTGACCAATGCAAGAAATTCACTGCGAAATCATTCGAAATAATTATTCCTTCACTTTCATCTTTTTCCATCGATCTTTTGGACCTTTATTATGTATGTACAGTTGTGCTCATAAGTTTACACACACCTTGCAGAATCTGCAAAATGTGCATCATTTTACAAGTAATACGCAGGATCAAGAAAATCGCATTTAGTTGTTTATTTAGTCCTGTCCTGAAGAAGCTATTTCACGTAATAGATGTTTAAATATAGTCCACCAGACACGATAATAACCGAATTTACACCAACGAACCGGTGCAAAAGTTTACACACGCTCGATTCTTAATCCCGTGTGTCGTTACCTGGATGTGTTTATGTTCTGTGAGAGTTCTTCACGAGTTCCTGGTTCGTCCTGAGCGGTTAAACCGCCCACTGTTCTTCAGAAAAATCCTCCAGGTCCGGCACATTCTTCACTTTTCCAGCATCTTCTACATGTTTGACCGCTTTCCTTTAAACCGCGACTATATGATGTCGAGATCCGTCTTTTCACACCGAGGACGACTGAGGGACTCGTCTCATACACGACTATTACACAAGGTGCAAACGTTCACTGATGCTCGAGAAGGCGACACGATACATTAAAAGCCGGGGGATGTGAATTGTTATTATATTGTTTAAAGATCTTTTCTTTTTTTTTTTCCATTTAGTACCGCCCTTCAGCGGCTAAATACGATATTAACACTATTAGAAAAAAATAATGTTATTTAATTGAACCTATTTTAACAAATTTAAAAAAAAAAAAAAAGCTGAAACTATATTAACACAACTATAAGGATGTTGCACCATTTACTGTGTAAACAGAAAATGAAAATACTTGTTTATATTTATATAAAATATTGGCTTATTTCTCAATGTCTAGAAAAAGATTACTGTTTGTGCTGGCAGTTTCTAAGAAATTGTGTCCATGATAACATCAAATTCATTTTCTGTGCTGACAGGAGTGGAACCTGATGTGGTCTTCTGCTGTTGTAGCCTATCCACCTCAAGGTTGGATGTTTTGTGCATGCTGAGATGCTTTTCTGCTCACCACGGATGTAAAGAATGATTATTCGAGTTACTATACACTTCCTGGCAGCTTGAACCGATCTCTCCGCTCTTTTATCAACAAGGCGTTTCCGCCCACAGGACTGTCACTCACTCAATGTTTTTAGTTTTTCGCACCATTCTGTGTAAACTCTAGAGACTACTTCCCCATTATGATGTTTGATGTGACCATTAACTGAAGCTCTTGACCTGTATCTGCCTGATTTTATGCAGTGTACTGCTGCCACGTGATTGGCTGAATGGATAACTGCATAAGTTGAGTGGGTGTACAGGTGTTCCTATTAAAGCAGTGGTTCTCAAATTGGGGGCCGTTTTAGGTAGAGGACGTAGTCTCTTAGCTGAGAACGTTAATACGGAAGAGCCTAGCGTGAAAAAAAACAAAAGTTGATGAGGGATGCACCCTCATGCTGAAAAAGCTTGAGAAGCACAGTATTAAAGCAGACAGTGAGTGTATGTTGTTAAGACACGTTGTAGAATGATGTAGTATTTCTCACCCCAACTCTGAGTATGATTCGTTTCTGTTGATCTTGTGCAAGTACCACAAAATATACAAAAGCAGCTGGAACTAGTACCCAACTTTTTGGTACTTTTAACAGGGGGGAAATACTGTAATTGTGCTCAGGGGTGGGGCTAGCAGATCTGTTTCTTGCTGGTTGGTTATGCATACTGCGTGATAAACATGCATTAACGTTGCCATCAAATGCAAAAACACGCAGTTAATTCTCAACCTGCATAAGCCAGTCCATGCCGGATTTTTATTGTGATCATTGCGGCCAAAGTGCTTGATTTTGTATTTTTGTTTGTTTTTTTTCGTGGAAAACTACTTGCATAGGTGAAATTGCAATTCCACGAAATTGTACTGCACGCACTTTCACAGAAATGTTTGTCAGCAAATTATACCTTTCAGCCGTACTCATGTTGGACGCACGTGAATCGAAGAGGGCTTTGGCCGAATGTGCGTCGTGATGACGGCACGTGACGCGTCTTGGCCCAGATTTGCCGAAAACTTGCAAGCTCCACCGAGTATTGCGGCGTTCGCTTGCTTTTGCGTTCGTTTCTGCGATCGCAAAATCAGAAAATCCTGGAGGGACGGATAAACATTAGTGTTACGTGTCATACGGAGTGCATACAGAGTATGACACTCATACGGAGTTTTTTAGTGCGCTGAAAAGGTCACACAGAGCTAATTTTACTTTCGTATTCTCTACGTTCATTTATTTATGTGCAGTAAGTGATTTATCCTGGTCGGGTCATGGTGGGTTCGGGGGGGTTTTGGGAACACTAATGCACAGGGATTTCACACCTAGGTGCAAATTAGCGTCGCCACTCATTCACTCTACTGGTGCTGTTTGGGGAAATGGGAGAAAACCAGAGAACCCAGGGGAACTCTACATGGACAAAGGGAGAACATTTGAACAATTTCCCTCGAGGGATTAATAAAGTATATCTATTTATCTATCTATCTTTCTATCTATCTATCTATCAAATGCAGACAGTAACCCGAGCGCAGAATCAAACCGGGGGTATTGGAAGTAGCGACACTACACACTGCACCAGCATGGCGTTTCTTCTTCAATGGCTTATAAATGAAAATCATCTCCGATTTGTCACGATGTGGATTTTCCATCCTGTTGTTATCATCATTGTAATTTAAAAACCCTTCATCAGCATAACCTGTCCAATAATTTACTTGCAGTAAAAATTTGGACTTTTTTTTTTCTGTCTTCATTGTGACTGTTACACTGTTTTCTTTTTTTCATCCCATTTTCATCTTTTTGCGTCAGTTCTTTTTATTTATTTATTTATTTATTTATTTGCTTGTTTTTGTGTGTGTGTGTGTGTTTTTTTTTTTTTTTTTGGAATACAAAAAATTCTGCTGTTGGAAAAGCACCCTAAATGACAATTCTGCATTCACATGCCTATAGACTAACCCCTTAAAGTCTGGGTTATTCACCTTAAAGCGAAATTCATACTTTTGTAGTAAAGGCTATGTAGTAATGAAGGTATGGAATGTAAGTATGGGCCCAGTGATGTGTCCTGAAAGTTTAAGGGAGTAATAAATACAAAGTCTGGACTGTCTGATAGAATCTACCTAATACAAAATTCATCAAATAAAATAAGGTGAAATCAATCAGAGGAAATTTCTAGAACAGGATGTACCAGTCTATCAGTCAGAATGAGCCAAGATTCCTGCCAGTATATGTAAATGTCTGTGCAAAGTCATGCGCATGTGTATGTGTGTGTGTGTGTGTGTGTGTGTGTGTGTGTGTGTTTGGGTTCAAACCTGCCGAGGCGCCGGCGTGCACAGCGCACCATGGTGGGTTACCATAGTAACAGCGGGGAGCCTGGCAGAGAAGTGTCTATGTGTGTCCTGACCCATTTCGATTTTCCCCTCTCGCACCTCGGCGTGCCTATCTCCCCCTCCATACACACACACACACACACACACACACACACACACTCACACACACACACAGACAATCCCAATTAAAAGCCAGGCCCAAGCCAGTCTCTCTCCCTCTCTCTCTCCTTCTCCTCTGCAGCAGAGCTCAATCTTAGCCGGAGGAAAGTCAAGATATTTTTTTCCCCTGCAGAGGAAACTGTGTGGAAGAAAACACACCCACCGAAAAACTTGCTTTGGGCAAACAAGCCAACCCTTTTAAGAAATGCCGATTGGAAAGGTTTTGAGATCTTAAATAATGTAATTTTTAATTACGGGTTTATTAATAGATTTTTTCGTTAACTTTTATAATTAACTATCTCTTGGCCTGGGGCATCTGGAAGTCCAACTTTCATTTAATCTGAGGAGGTTTAAACCAAAATAGATGTCTTATCACATTAATTAAAAATGCTGAACTTGTGTGAATTAGATGGAGATTGGTTAAATTCATCCTATTGTCACGGATGGTGAAGAGATAATTGTTAACCCATTCAGCTCTGACATGACATTCCTAATAGTGTCCCAGGGTGGAGTGAAGAGGCGCGTCAGAACAAAAACCGAATAGTGTGGACAAATTATGGACACTTTGCCTTTTTATATATTATTAAGCTGACTAGGAGATGACATTTTTCCAGCATGTGTAAAGGTTCTTCATCCAGTAGGACATAGGGTGGGATCCTTATAACATGTCTAAACCACCTGTTAAATCAGAGAAGCATCGAGGGTCTCGAACTCCTCACACTATCATGGAGAGTAAGCCCACTGACCCTGTCGTGGAACCTGGTTTCTGCTGCCTCGACTCGTGATCTTGTTATTTTGGTCACTACTAACAGTTCAGAAAACTGTATGTGGTTGTTAGAAGAATGGGACTGTTGTGCGCATGGTGGCGCAGCTGATTGAGTTGCTGCCTCACAGCTCCAGGATCTGTTTTGCATGTTCTTCCCATGTCTGTATGGGTTTCCCAGTGGGAATTCCCAGTGTTCCTGGGATATGCTCTGGCTCCAGAATGACCCTGACCAGGAGAAAGTGGTTACTACCATTGTTATGAGACAACATTTTGTTACTATGAGAAATCCTTTTGTTAAGACAAGAAATCATTATTATGAGAAAACATCTTAGTATTACAATAAAAGCATCTTCTTATTACGAGAAATCAACTTATTACAACAAGAAAAGCATTTTGTTATTACAAGATAAACATTTTGTTATTACAAGATAAACATTTTGTTATTAGGAGATAAACATTTTGTTATTACAAGATAAACATTTTGTTATTAGGAGATAAACATTTTGTTATTACAAGAAAAGCATTTTGTTATTACGAGAAAAGCATGTTGTTATTACAAGATAAACATTTTGTTATTACGAGATAAACATTTTGTTATTACGAGAAAAGCATGTTGTTATTACAAGATAAACATTTTGTTATTACAAGATAAACATTTTGTTATTACAAAATAAACATTTTGTTATTACAAGATAAACATTTTGTTATTACAAGATAAACATTTTGTTATTACAAGAAAAGCATTTTGTTATTACAAGAAAAGCATGTTGTTATTACAAGATAAACATTTTGTTATTACAAGACAAACATTTTGTTATTACGAGAAAAGCATGTTGTTATTACAAGATAAACATTTTGTTATTACAAAATAAACATTTTGTTATTACAAGATAAATATTTTGTTATTACAAGATAAACATTTTGTTATTACAAGAAAAGCATTTTGTTATTACGAGATAAACATTTTGTTATTACGAGATAAACATTTTGTTATTACAAGATAAACATTTTGTTATTACAAGATAAATATTTTGTTATTACAAGATAAACATTTTGTTATTACAAGAAAAGCATTTTGTTGTTACAAGAAAAGCATTTTGTTATTACAAGACAAACATTTTATTACAAGAAAAGCATTTTGTTATTACAAGATAAAAATTTTGTTATTACAAGAGAAACATTGTTATTACAAAATAAACCTTTTGTTATTACAAGATAAATATTTTGTTATTACAAGATAAACATTTTGTTATTACAAGATAAACATTGTTATTACAAAATAAACCTTTTGTTATTACAAGATAAATATTTTGTTATTATGAGATAAACATTTTGTTATTACAAGAAAAGCATGTTATATGAGAAAAGCATTTTGTTATTACAAAATAAACATTTTGTTATTACAAGATAAACATTTTGTTATTACAAGAAAAGCATGTTGTTATTACAAGATAAATATTTTGTTATTACGAGATAAACATTTTGTTATTACAAGATAAACATTTTGTCATTACAAGATAAACATTTTGTCATTACAAGAAAAACATTTTGTTATTACAAGATAAACATTTTGTTATTACTAGATAAACATTTTGTCATTACAAGATAAACATTTTGTCATTACGAGATAAACATTTTGTCATTACGAGATAAACATTTTGTTATTACGAGATAAACATTTTGTTATTACTAGATAAACATTTTGTCATTACAAGATAAACATTTTGTTATTACAAGATAAACATTTTGTTATTACAAGATAAACATTTTGTTATTACTAGATAAACATTTTGTCATTACAAGATAAACATTTTGTTATTACGAGATAAACATTTTGTTATTACAAGAAAAGCATGTTGTTATTATGAGAAACATCTTATTCTGAGAAAACACGTTATTCCAAGATAAGCTTCTGATTTTGTTTTCTTGTAGTAACGACATGTTTCTCTCTTGTAATAACAGGACGCTTTCTTGTAAACCCGACACGCTCGTGCGTTTCCCTTTGCGTGTCCGCTATCGGATTATCCGTCTCGCGCATAATCTAGGAGCGGATTTTTGCTTTCTGCTTGTAAGTAGTGTCCTGCATTCATCACTGATTAAACCGCCTGAAACAAACACACACACACACACACACTGGTGCGGTTTAAGATGAAGCTGCACAGACTTTCTCTTACTTCCCTCCAGCTGCTGGCCAATGAGCGCCGTGCCTCCTCCTCCTCCACCTCCTCCTCTCCCCGCGTGCGTTCGGTAAACGCGCGCGGAGGCGGGGAGGCGGGGAGAGGTGGAGGTGGGGGGGGGGGAGTGTAACAGTGCCGGGAGAGAGCGAGCGCGCGCGGCGTGTCGGAGTGCGTTTCCACGTGCGCTGCGCGGATGCTGAATCGTGGCTGTGCGAACAACAGCAGCAGCAGCAGCAGCAGCTTTAAGGCTTTAGGTATCAGGCATGTCCAATCCGGCTCACGACCCGTTCTACGCCTCTCCGTTCGGGCCCTTCTACCGGAGACACGCGCCGTACGCCGTGCAGCCCGAGTACCGGATCTATGAGCTGAACAAGCGGCTGCAGGCCCGGACTGAGGTGAGTTCTCCGCGCCGTGTGGTGTGTATACCTCTCTGTCTCAGTCTCAGTGTGTGTGTGTCTTATTTGTTGTTGTTTTTGCCTGAAAGTTGTTTGTGCGTGCGCGGCGCAGTAAACACCGACATGTGCGCGTGTGTGCGCGCGCGCGTATTTGCGTGTTTTTGTTTGTGTGTTGTTGTTTTTTTGTTGTTGTTTTTTTTATGCCTTGCGTTTTCTCTCTCTTGCACTTTCAGTTGTTCAGATGTCTATTTCACTCTGCTCACTTTTGCATGGGCTTTAAATGTGAACTCCACTGTTTCCTAAGACCAGAAGTGTGTGTGCAGCAAACTCCAACTCCACACACACACACACACACACACACATTTGATCAAGTTCATGTCAGATGTTTTATTTCACAGTATTTTGACCTGAGTCTTGGGAGAACCCACGTGGAGGCGTTACTCTGAGGAATGATCCCAGCAAACTGCACAGACTTTATTAATGCTTTATTAACTTTACACTGATTTAAAGTCTCTCTCTCTCTCTCTCTCTCTCTCTCTCTCTCTCTCTCTCTCTCTCTCTCACACACACACACACACACACTGTTATCCTGAGCTGCACACATCCCTGGCTCTTTGTGTGTAGTAAGCATACAGGACTGAAGTTCTGCTCCAGTTCCAGACTTGACTCATCACCACTCATCACCCACCTCTTCCATGAACACCTAACTAACCCCTAAAACCCCACATCATCCTTTAAAAAAAAAAAAAAAAAAAAAAAAACACCTTACTCTGGCTCTTACACCTCGACTCTGCGCACTTTGCTTCTCTAGAACTCAATTAAAAGATCTTGTACGGTAGCACTGTGCGTACTGTTCTCCGCTTGATATATCGCTTTGCTTGTATTTCCTCTTTTGTAAGTCGCTTTGGATAAAAAAAAAAGCGTCCGCGAAATGAATCAATGTAAATGTAAACACAGTATTAGGATTAACCGGCTGAACCAGAACTACTGGAGTCTATAAACCAGTGCTTCTCAACCTTGGAGCCCTAGCATATTCTGACTGATCCTTGAAGATCCCACACATCGGCTAATATGTATATTATAATAATATATAAGATAAGATAAACTTTATTGATATCACACTGGGGAAATTCCCTCGTTACAGCAGCTCAATGACACACTACGGATAAGAAAATACACATTAAATAGGAATAGAATGGAATATAATAATAATATGTACACTATGAACACCTCATTGTTTGTACACATGAATACGAATAGGAATATATAAGCTACAGATGAGTAATTATAAAATATAATGTTAACATATATGGTCTGATTTTTCCTAAAATGACAAGTGTCAGATGTAAGAAATGTTCAGTTCGGTATTAACTGCCTGCTGTTCACATTGCTTTCACGTTAAGAGCGACATTTCTCTACCCTGACGTTCACATTTCACGTCGTACACGTTTCATTTAACCCCTCAGTGTGAAGTCAAGTGGGTGAACGGTCAAATGTCCTCGAAATTTTTTTTTTCTTCTTTTTTTTCGCTAACATTACACTTAAACCGATTATCACTCTCAATCATCCTTGTTTTCTTTTTAATTGAACCCATCAGTGCTGGACACGGTGCGAGCCTTGCGCTCGTAAGGACACGGCGAGTACGGCTCGAGGACACTACAGAACGAGCACGCTCAGCTACGCTAGTCAGAGTCGCGAGTGCGCATGACTAAGCACGTAGTGTTGTATTTTTACAAAAAGTCTTTGACGTATAAAAAAAATGATGCAAAGTATCATTTGAAATAATTCACCAAAATAATCCACCATTTTTTCCCCCCAAAAACTATCCCATGGACCCTCTTGTAATTGAGGAACATTGATCTGAGCAATGACACACAACCACAGATCGTGTTTGACGTCATGTCTGAACAGTTTCCTTCGTTCCTGTAGGTCCGAGGTCTACATACCCACGCACGTACGGTGTAGTCTTGTGAATGGGTCCGCGGTGAACGCAGACGTAGGTCTGTCACGATGACTACTTTTATTGGACGATGTATAATTGTATTTTTTATTTATATATATAAAAAAAAATATATATGATATAATGATAAATATAACAGCATAATAATGCAAGTACACCCTTTTAAAGCGCAATGAACTTTTAATGCTTAAGAATATTCAGATGTTGGAATTGGAAATATATATATATGTATATATATATATATGTATATCCTAAATAAGTAAAACACGAATAAAATAAAAGCACACAATTAAAACAATGAATAAAATGCACTGTAATTCAATATTGTGAATTGTTTATGCTTTAGTTATTCATTTTCCTTGTTTTAGTCCGTACAGGGCTTCACGAGAGTTTTGTGTGATTGTCGCGGCCAAAAATGCTTGATTGTGCTGCAGCTTTCGAAAATAATTTACGGAATTCTTTGTGTTTTTATTTATTTCATTTTTTTAGCAGAAAACTACTTAAGTTGGCGAAATTGCATTCGCACGAAATTGTTTGACAGTGATGTTTGGCGGTAAACGAGACCTTTTAGCTGTACGCGTGTTTGACACACGTGAATCGAAGAGGGCTTTGGCGGCACGTCCGTCGGGACGTCGTGACATGATGCATCTCGGCCCGGATCAGCGGAAAAATCGACGGTAATTCTCCTCAGAATTTCGCGGCGTTCGCATGATTTGGTATTCACAAAGCGTCTTCTGCCTTTCCGAAGTCCGAGTTCACGTGTGCGTCCGGGTCATGTCGTGCAGAAGCAGGTTGTAATATTCGGTTGATGTCGTGTGTAAAAGTCTGATTCATCTCTTATGTGTATAGGATGCGTTTGGACGAGTTCATTAACCCGCCAGTAAAGCGCTTCACACCGCCGTTCATTCGCTGTTCAGCTCCAGCTCACGCAGCTGAAGCGGCTCAATCTCTTGCGGTCGCTGTATCTGAGAAACACTTTCTGATTCCCGTGATGCAAACAATACGCACGTCACTAGAAGTGAAAGACGGGGGAAATGACTCACTTCAGAAAGGAATAAATGACCGATTATGCAATACTCAGTATCAGCTATGTTCTCTGCTATATATAATCTATCAGAAAATGTAGCAGTTTTGTGTTTTCTTGATCCGGACAGAGAGCCTCGAAGCATTTAAGAGCGAAGAAGAGTACCGTGTGGGGTAAAAGATCCCAGAATGTTTCATCCTGAGGCGAAAACGCAAACTAGTTAGCTGACTTTTCGTAACGTTAGCAACATTGCTACAGGGATAACATCGCTCGCTAGCTAACATAGCTACAGAGCAGCATGACGGATACAATCAGCTGCACTGCTTGCTTGTTGAAGATGTTCAGAAGTTTGTTTAACAGGAAAAGAATAGCGGAAAAATTGCCGTTGGCTATCATGCGTCTGCTTTGCATTCAAACAGTGACCTTTTTTTCTGTGTTGCTAAATAAATCTTTCATTTATGAAACTGAGAAGAACAAGAGCTCTATCCTCCTCCTCCTCCTCCTCTCTCTCTCTCTCTCTCTCTCTCTCTCTCTCTCTCACACACACACACACAAAGACACACACGTTATTACTTTAACTTTGCACAATGTGAAGGTCACATACTTGTTTTATAATCTGTATCGTACTTCTAGCGAGTGGCTTTTTTATCCTTTCTTTTATCCCTAGACTTTAGAGCAGCATAACTCAACATGACTCGATTGGGATGGAAAGTTAGGAAGGTTAATGTTCGCGCAATAGGCTTTCCTTATGAGTACGGAAATCGGACGGAATATAACCAGGCAGTCGAAAGAGTTTCTCCACGAGGAAGGAACGGAGAATGGACGGACCGGTTTTTAATAATGTCACAATTAAACAGGATTACATTTTATCCACGATATATACATTAAATGAATCTTTTATTGAGATTGTGTACATTATTTCCTTGCTTCTTTTCCTGCCCACACTGATCACAACACAACTCCTGGCTGAACACTGTAAAAGACAGACATATTACTGGCTTATTAGTATCAATGTGTATGTGTGGATTTATTAGTTATCTAGCAAATGATCCATTTGCAACTCTGTATATTCCAGTCGTAGGAAAATAATGTATGCGAAGCTGGAGCTCGTCTTGCTTGTCACTGGTCTTCTACCCCTGTAGTTCCCTGTGGAAGTGAATGTCATGTACCGTTAAAACTCGTATGATAAAACTGTTCTCACGATAAGCTCCACACCCTATTTTTGCGCTTCCTGAAATGCCAAACAGATGTGTGTGGACGCTGTGCGATAGTGCAGCTCGGCTGTTCGACAGAGACGCGAGCATGTGTAACTTTAAGGAGACGTGGGCTGCGTTGCCGAGATGCAATGCCACAACATCATGCATAATGCATGAGCCGTGGCCTAAGCCCTCGTACACTTCCACTTCCAGGCGGCACTTAGCCAAGCAGGCTAACGTAAACAAATGCGCAGTGTGTCATTCTAATCTCTTCCAGCTTGCGTTCTTATCGTACCGACTATCCTTCAGATTACATCTTCTTGTATGGACCATCTCGCTAAGATGTTACACCGAAGCCCGACAAATGCACTGCTGTACAGATCACTTAAAAAAAAAAAAAAAACTACCACCTAGTGCAATTTATAGAGTTTAGAGCAGGAAAAACCATCTGTCCATATTTTTTATTTTTTTAAAGGAAACGTATGCGAGTGTAGAAGATTATTTCATGTATGAGTGCTAGGGCTGGGCGATATGGACTTAAAAATATATCACGATATTTTCCGGTGTTTATCGCGATATCGATATCAGTGACGATATAAATACAGTACCGTTCGCCACTGTTTTTAGCTACAAGTGATAGCTGTGATCTTGAGCGATTCAGAAACATAAACATTGATCTAAAAGTAAAACTGACTTTCTGTAACTAAACCAGTTCCAGATTGTAGAGGTACAGCAGCGCGTCGTTTAGCGACCAACTCCTCCTCAGCTTCACGTCCGCCTTCCGCCGTACTCGTTTTCGCTCTGCGAACGGGTCGCACACAAATACGTCATCAACTAGGCTTCATGGCTGTTATCATGGGAAGACTAATTCTTATTGTAGGGAGGATTTCTACCGGTATATCGCAAACGATAAGATATCGTCCCATCCCTAATCAGTGCGAACAAAATGATGTCGGGTACAGGATAGAAATCTGTTGCAACCTGTCCACTCATCATGACAGATCTCTGGCTTGTGTTATTCGGGTAGAATAATTAAGTTATATTGTTGCTAATATGTTGTTATAAATCATTTGGCACGGAAATGAATGATACAATAACAAATAAATAATAACTAATCAATTCGAATGCATTGTCTGAGGAATAAAAATGCATTACGGGAAGAGTAAAACACAATGGGAACAAGCTATTGCAGGAAATTAATCAACGACGGGGTGGTGTGATGCGGCCGAAGCGTATTTTAATCCTTTTTATACAACAGCGAGTTGGAAACGCTAACAATTTATTGAAGAATCGTAGTTTTTTATCCATTTACAGTTACACTCGACGTTGTGGAATGTCTGGAAAAACAAACCTCTCTCTCTCTCTCTTGGAGTTAATTTAAAAAACGCAGCCTGCCATGAAACTCCTACATCCTAAAGTTGTTCCTATGTTGGAAAACATTTTGACGCCAGAGACGCCTTCAAAAAATAAGAAACAACCATCTCCTCGGAGGAAAACAAAAAAATCAACAATTACACGTTTTCGATTCCGTGCTAGAGTAGTTTAAATCCGTACTAGAGAAACGATAAGGTATTAGAACGAGTACATTCATATAAAAACGGTTTCCCTCTCATAGAGGGTTCCAAGTAGAACCTGTTTGCGTAAGAAACCTTATAAGCCCCATGAAATGAAATGTGGCTTTTTTAGTAGGAATAGGTTAGCGTTAAGCTTATCTATAAGCTGTAAGTGTGCTCCAAAAACAATGACCAAATTGACATGACATCATTCTGAGCGTCAGCTTCTCATCAGATTTTCTGTCCAATCAAATGCTCTCTAGAAGCTGAAGCGTCCCGCCCCCGACGTTATAAAAATAGCCGAAGTTGCCTTCGTCGAGAGAGAGAAATCATATCAGCAGAGACGGGGCGTAAGTGTGTGTTTGGCAGTTCGAACATGTGTACGTTTTATTCAGTTTTCAAACTGTAAGTTGGTTGAGAGGGAAATGGCTTGAATTCGTTCACTTTGAAGAAGGAGGTGTTTGTGACAGGCGGGCTCACGCCCATGGTACTAAATTTCAAGTACGGTTTAGCCCGGGTTGTGAGGTTTGCTAATAGACTGGCTATTTAAAAGGGGGGAGGAGTCACCAGATATGTCCCGCCCTGACTTCCTGTTTCAGTGGAAATTATGTCAACACATCGAATAATGCTGTACGTTTCAAGGCGCTTCACTTGGACTTTATTTATCCAAAGAGCACTCGTGGAACCCTTTTCTATATGAGTATAATATATTAAAAAATGATATAGCTGATCATAGTGACATTATTGTGGCGGCCATCTTGGGCAATCTCTTTTTGTCATTATGCCTCCTAGGCTCCGCCTTCCAGAGTTTGATAATATAGTTCTGCTTTACTTTCCGTTTATAAACGAAGAGTATTCCTGCTATTATTTAAAAAAACGAGATGACATATTTTGTCCGGATTACGTAAGGTATCGATAACGTATCTCCCAACGTAAGGAATGTAAGTCTAGGTCCCAGGATGAAGGTTTTACAGAACAAAACTATAGAACCAAACATCTCCTGGCTATAAAAATGGAAAATTGTCCATTTTTGCTCAAACTAATCTGCTTTGGATTTTGGATATGATCATTTCAGCCATCATCTACTAAATGTAACCTTTAACTTCCTGTTATGTAGAATTTCTTCTTTTTTTTTTTAGCTTCAACTTCATTTCACTCTATATGTGCATGAAAAAAATTTTCCTTCAAAAATGCAAAGCCATGCAACTGTAACAGTCACTCTGCTTTGCATATGGAAAGTTCTGGTTCATACACAGGCTATGCAAAGCACCCAAGCGTACGGCTCACCACGTTTCTGCGTTGAGCGTCGCGCCAGAAATCCAAAGCTGCTATTGAAATGAAAAGCTGACCTTTCGCTGCTTATCTCTATAACTGCATGTGACATGTAAACAGGCAGTGTGGGTCATGCTTGCCTGTTTTTTTTTCTTTCTTTCTTTCTTTCTTTCTTTCTGTGAAGCATGCTTAAGCTGTCTCATGGACAGTTTCTACCTGGCTGGGTACGACGTTCGGCTGCAGGCCGACGGTCCTGTGTGTATGCAAATGAGCCAGGCGTTTAACATGCCGAGGAGGAGCCACGCCGACCCCGGCACACGTAAGCTCATCGGCATAGTGCTCATGAATATTCGCAGATGGAAAGAGAGAGACGGAGCGAACGAGAGAGAAAGAAGCACACGGGTCGATCCATAAGCGCTCCGACAGACAAAAATAAACGGAAGTGCTTCTTTATGAATCTCCGTCTAATGGCTCTGGAACGGCACACGTTTATGTAAAAGAGCAGCAAGGGTTCACAGTGATGATCTATCCCAATCTAAAGGCAATCGATAATGCATTTTGTCGAGGAGGAACTCACTCTCAGAGTCTCTTGGAGATAAACCAATCAATGCAACTTCTCTATAGTGCCATTCTAACTGCTGTTGCCTCTGAATGGCAAGTCATTAGACAGATCATGATCATTTGTAACACCTGAGGTTTAATTGATTTTTCAGATGACAGGTAAAGGGTAGATTATTTTGCACTGGAAGATGTGAACGTCCCTTGCTACCTCACCTTCTCTTATACGATATCCCACTTAACTTTTACTTAACTATCTGCAGGGGAACGATTGATTTTTTTCATTAATGAAATGATTTTGTCAAAATGATAAGGCTCCAAATGTACACTCCTCACCCTTGTAACTAAATAGCTTTCTCATTAGTTTAACAACAACAACAACAACATAATAATAATAATAATAATAATAATAATAATAATATATTCAGCTACTTGGTTTTCATCAAAATATGACAAAAATATTGAAAAAAATTAAAGTATGCTTGCATGTGGTATTGTGATGATGATGATGATGATGGTAATGATTGTTGTTGTTCCCCTCAGCTCCTTGGCGTTTGTTAAAAGTTGATGAAAATACAACCCCGATTCCAAAAAAGTTGGGACGCTGTAGAAAATGTAAATCAATACAGAGCGCGATGATTTGCACATCTTATAAACCTATATGTTATTCACAACAGAGCGTAGAAAACAGATCAAATGTTTACACCGAGGAAATGTACCAATTTAACAGAAAAAAAAAAAAAGGTAATTTGGAATTCGATGGACGCGACACGTCTCAAAAAAGTTGGCACGGGGCAACAAAAGGCTGGAAAAGTAAGTGCTTCTAAAAAGAAACATTTTTGCTAATTAGGTTAATTGGCAACAGGTATGTAATATGACTGGTTTTAATCGTTGGATAAACGATT
Source organism: Ictalurus furcatus (assembly GCF_023375685.1). NCBI lineage: Eukaryota > Metazoa > Chordata > Actinopteri > Siluriformes > Ictaluridae > Ictalurus > Ictalurus furcatus. The sequence continues at coordinate 26,028,620 of NC_071262.1, read as the reverse complement.
TTTATTTACATTTTACACAGCGTCCCAACTTTTTTGGAATTGGGGTTGCATTATTGTAATCAGTGCACTAAATCTGTGTAGGATTTGACAAAAAGAAAGTGTATCAGTTTGCACATGGTTATTCCTGTTGTGTAAAGTGTACATTCTAAAAAGTATTTTTTGAGAAAGTATCGCTATTATTTTTTTTTGTAGTCTTAGGATTGTTATTATTAATATTATTTTAATCATTATCGAGTTGTCATTGTTGTTGTTAGTAGTAGTAGTAGGAGGAGGAGGAGTAATCATAAGCTTGTTGTAATTTTTGTACTTTTACCAGTAGGCTCTCAAATTAATTCCAAATTAAATACAATTTCGTTAAAAACAACAACAGTAACAAAAGCCAATGAAAAAAAAAAGCAAAAAAAAAAACAAGTTGTGAAGTTTTAGGGACAACAATAGACAATTTATGCTCGAATCAAATGTTGTACCCTGTGAGTAAAATATACACAGCAGTTAGTCATAAACACAAGATCACAATGTGTATGTATAAATGTGTATATATATATATATATATATATATATATGTATATAAAACCAGATCTTAGTCATGGACCCAGCCTTTGAGAAATTGAGACACGCTCATGACTGCCTGCTATGTGATAGATTACACTGCAAACACAACAGTAATAGGGGAAAAACTGTATTTGTTTGAAACAATAAGGTGGCGGAGAAGCTGGCAGGATGCTCGGACAATAGTCCCACCTTTTTCCTGCGACTTTCCCACAGTTCCTTCCAGGCTACAGTGCCGGTCTGATAACAGATAAAGAGGGGCTCGGCCGTTTTTTACCAACGTCCTGTTTTCCATCGCCTTTTTATTTTCGCTCCATTTGCAGTCTCCATCATGTTTTTAATTTAAGTGTTGAGTTTTCTATAAGCCCGCAGCGAGAATGTTATATTTGTTGGATTTGAATTTGAAGCACAGAAAAGGAAGCCTGTCAACTATTTTGATTGACGTTGAATAAATAGGTTTTTTTTTTTTTTTTTTTTTTAATCTAATCGTATTAATTACTGTTATTTAAATAGCTAATATTTAAACTCATAACAAACTTGCATAATAAATTGCAAATTAATTGAAATTGTGATTTTGATCTCGGCAATTAGTGCTTTGTGAAAGGAGGCAATTAACGTGTTATTCAGCGGGATGCTTACAGCATGATAGTGAGACATTAACATGTTTCATACAGCACCGCTTACGAAAACAAGAGTGCGCGGGAATCGAGAGAATTTCTGCTGTTTGTTTTGGCCAACTCATTTCGTGTATTCCTGCAGAAGTGTTTAGAAGTGCCATGATTCATTACATGATTCATTTTTAATAAGTAATGGCTAGAAAACGTATTGGTTTTTGATAACTGGTTAAATAAAATAAAAATAACAAAAACTGTTATTTCTAGTACGTTGTCCTTAATAGGCCTGTCGCAATAATGAAATGTTGGCTGATTAAGTGTCATAAAAACTATTTCAATGAAGTACATAATTAGCTTTTTTATTATTATTTGTATTTTCTGTTTACATTATTGTATTCTTGTAATATCTGCCTAATAGTACTGCAGTAATGGACGTCCAATTATTTACCCACCTTAAACATACAAAGAAAAAAAAAGTCTCAGACAAATGCCATAGTTGCAAACAGTTAATAAACAAAGTGGGAAAAAACATGAACACCTAAATGGTCTGCACTTATATAGCACTTTTATCCAAAGCGCTTTACACTGGTTCTCATTCACCCATTCACACACACCAGTGGTAGCAGAGCTGCCATGCAAGGCGCTAACTTGCCATCGGGAGCGACTTGGGGCTCAGCGTCTTGCCCAAGGATACTTCGGTATGTGGAGTCACGTGGGCCGGGAATCGAACCGCCAACCCTACAATTAGTGGACAACCCGCTCTACCACCTGATCCACATCCGCCATGTTCGTATTTTGTTAGCAACAAGCTAGCCACTAAAACCGTGATATGTAATGTTTATTTACCTCTTCAAAACACTGAACTGTATAGTCAATGTTCTAGATTTAATGAACGAATATGTCTGTTGATTGATCTAAAACCAAACACTACTACACACAATATAAGATTCAGAGGTGCTGCTTGGTTTACTGTTGATTCTGTGAGCAGCCATGTTGATTCGATGTCAGGGTTGAGGAGAACGTCCAAAGTTCCCGAGTAGGAACTGAAATTACAAGTTACATCTTTCAGTTGAAGCCCACGCGAGTCCCGACGGAGAGTGAGAGTTCATTTAGCAGTGCACATTTTGCTGTGCCATTTGTTTTTGCCTGGACGTTAAGCATAGAGAGCAGCTTTATGTATGAAGCATGAAGTGACTACACATCTACATAATTCCCATTACTGAAGCTTACCCTCAGTTAATCCTTGTTTACTGGTCGGACACTGATAACGCCGGCTCAGATCCTGATTACAAAGGAGACACAAAGTCCAGAGAAGAGGGTGCTGAAGAAAGGAACTTGGCATTAACAAAGGATATGTTCACACTGCAGGGAAAAACGACACGTTTTTTTTTTAAAAATACATGATACGTGATTTTTAAAAAAAGACTTTATTTTTGCATTTGAAATGTTGAATTTTCCAAATTAATTAGATTCATTTGGTGTGTATTGGTTCTCTATAACAGCTACTCTATAACAGTAGTTCTGGCTGTAACATATACGACAGGTTTTTATTAATATGCTCCTTCTCATACGTTGTCGTTTCTATAGTAACAGCGAACACACGGGAACTTATATGGCGGACGCTCCACAAAACCGAAGGCCAGTAAAACCGATTTACGTAAATGTGTTGTTATTTAAACGCTTAATACCTCATACGGTAAAGGTTTCTTTGAGAAAATGTTTATAGAACATTTATGGAAGGAGTCTCCAGTGTCAGCACTTTGTAATAAACAGGATGTTTTCCTCCATGGGAAAGTCTTCAGGACAGAGAAGAGGGTCTCGGTAACATGGTGTGTGTCATTAAATTTAAGAGGTCGGGGGGGGGGGGGAGTTGGTGAGGGAGCTGCTGTTTATCATTGCTATACCATAAGTGATAACAGGAACTAATATGTTTCATGGATTTTCCACAGCATTAAATGTAAATATAACTAATTAATTAAAAATGTAAGGTTATATGGTTCTAAGAGGAATAAAAGACTTTATACTGTGCAGTTATAGGAAAATAATCATCTTCAGGGTGGTAACGGAATCATCAGTGTATCACACCGCCCTGCCACATGTCATGGCCCGTCATGTGTTATGTCTTAAATTTTGTCATCATTTTGAGTCTCAAACTAGTTTCTTGCCTTGAAAATCTTGCTGAAAGACGTAGTTGAAGTAATGTTGTGCGTGCAACAGCGTCCTTGTTGCGATCCTCCCACTCCTGGCTCCAGTCTCACACCGCAGAAAGCCAACATCGTCCTTCCTTCTTTTCCTTTTCACTGAAATTGCAGCCGTCTGCCAGTGCACATGAATGTCAAAAAAACAGCGTCTGGTTCAACTTCAGGTCCAGCCAGCATGTTGGCCGGACCATTATTCTTTTGCATATGCGGGTCAGTTTTTCAGATGTGGTAAATACAGCATGGCTCCTTTTTTGTATATTGTGTCTTTAAAAAGCTGAGATGTTACACATTCTGTTATATTTTTTCAAATAAAAATTCAACTCCTGACGATGTCAGTATGCATGCACTTAGAGATGAGTAACAGCGGTACATCTACATTGGTGTAAAGCCTGACCTTTTGGGTTGGGTTACTGCGTTCAGATCGTTCAGATATCTAAATGTTCCGTAGGTTGACATTTCCTGGGCAGCTGCAGTAGTCAGTAGTCTGAAACAGTATGGTTCATTCTTTAGCGATAAAGGCAAAGAGGTAAAGGGAAAACGCTGACAGCAGACGTTTGTAGAGTCGTTCCAACAAAGTACTGAAACTGACGCGTGGGGACATGTTTATTAAGAGAAACTAACGTGTCTTTTTCAAACTTTTCTCTAAGACATGCTTGATGTGAAGGTGTAAAAAGGCTTTCCTTCTGAATGTGGTGTGTTTTTTTGGGTTTTTTTTAGCCACATATTTAAATGCTTTTATTCAGCATGGTGTGGTACAGCCTCACAGACTTCTCTCAAACCAACTAACTCTGAAAAGTTACAAGACGACATACGGGGGTTGGCACTCGTAGCTTACAACTTGTCTTACGACTTGAAATCCCATTAAATTTCCTGCTCATTAGAATTATACAAGTCTCCCCGGTTCTGCTGCCATCTTCAGTTACAGGCTCCGAGGTCTACAGAGACCTTAAAGAGATTTCAGGAGTCCTTTAGAGCAGTGTTGTTTACAGCTACGTACAACTGCTCTGTGTCTTCAGAGGGAATCTCGCTAAATAGGTCTACTAATTACGTCCTTCTTTAGTAGTGTACTGAGAAAAAAAAGAGAAAAATCATATTTAAGGTCCGATTTATTGTTTCTTCCCGATGTAGTTACTCACACCTGTGAGTGTGAGAAATGTGTCTGTTATTTTTGTGCTATATGAAAAAAAAAACAAAAAAAAACGCAGGCGCTGTTGTTATTTACTGAGGATCCTGGGCGCCGTTGTATCTCTAAGCCGGCGGATTTCCCATAAATCCGGGCTGCTTGGCCCCGGTGGTGCGGTGACTGGGTCGAGAGGCGCCATTGGCACGCTGATGAATCCCTTTAGACGGCCCAATCAATACGGCTTTATCTTCAGGCGAGCGGCGCAGACGCGCGTGTTCGTTCACCTGGGGTCCTGAAGGAGTGATCAGCGCACTGTACATCAAAGCCCACTATCAGACAGCAGCAATCAGGAGAGAAGGCCTGATCCACTCATCTCCTGTGGCACACGAAGACGTGTGATCTATCACCCATGAGCACTCACGCTGTTGAATATGTCATCTTTATCAGTGCTGATCTGTGTTTCTGGAGCCATAACCACTGTAGATTTTTTTCACCAGTCAGTCGGGACATGAAGGCTACTACAGACGGCAGTGTTTATTACAGTACAGACATAAAACACACACTTTGTAATGGAGAGAGTTCTTAATGGACTTGTTCTGTGCACAATTTAGCACTGGATAGCTCTATTGGATCTCTTTAGATTCAAAAAAAAATTTTTTTACCGGTCTATCGTGCTTTCTTAAATGTGTGACATCTGGGAAATGGAGGCGTTTTGTCCTTTTCTTGTGTTTATAGTTCTGAAAAGTTCTGACCGACTTTCCTTGACTGAAACGTGTCTCTTTGGCATGTCTCGCAGTCACAAGCAGAGTGAATTGAAATTTAAGGACATATTATAATAATCATCATCATGATTTTATTGACCTGCAAAGAATTTTCACTAATTTATCAGTTTGTTAGTTACTATGTAAATTGGCATCTGCATATAAGAAAAGGGTTTCTTATGGGTTCTATGGATGGTTAAGAAGTCTAGGTTTCAAAAGTGGTTCTGATAGACAGTCTTTCTGTTGTAGGGTTCAATGTAGAACCTTTAGACAAACCAAAGAACCCATCCATCCATCCATCCATCCATTTTCCATACCACTTATCCTACACAGGGTTGCAGGGGAGCCTGAATCCTATAACCAGGGAACTCCGGATGTAAGGCAGGGGAAACCCTGGATGATGTACCAACCCATCGCAAGGCACAATCGCACACGCATTCACAAACTACGGACGATTTGGAAATGCCGATCGGCCTGCAACACGTGTCTTCGGACTGGGGAGGAAACCGGTAGGATACCCCCGAAGCAGGGGCCGTGCAACCCACAGCCACATGTGCAGTTTTACAACAGATAGAAACAAAGCAAGCGCTGTGCACACAGGTGGGATTTAAACCCCTAACCCCAGAGGTGCGAGGGTTAGGTTTATACCTCCTTTAAAAAAAAAAAAGAAAGCTAGCTCATTTAATCTTCCAATGAACCCTTGGAGAATTTTTTTTTTCTATCATTGTAAAAAGTTCTTATTGGGACTGGTATAGGTTTCTTGATTGAATTAACGATTTAGACCAGAAAATCTCTTTAGTTTTGGCTATCGAATGGTTCCTTCAGGCAAAACACAAATGTCAAATGTCATGCTTTTAGATGTTCTGAACTCTGGAGCCTCTCTGACCCGCCACCGAGCCCTGTCGTTAAATAACGAATTGCCTCAAGTCGTAGGTTATGGTGGGTGGTATACTGCTGATGCAATATAAATGTGGCATAACGTGATATAAATAAATTAGAAATTTGTCAAGTGATGACATTTCTATTGCAGTACAGCAAACCTATCACTTTAACTGGTTGTAAAACTTGCTCAGACGACCATTGCTACTGCCTGAAAGCTGTTCTATGCTCTTAAAAACCAGAAGAGTTGCACTGTCCCCGTGATCAAAAAGTAGCTGATCTTTTTTTTTATTATTCACCCCAGGCTAAATGACAACAACCAACGACCATAAACGCACCACTTTGTGTTTTGACATTTGCCTACTCATGTTAGTACGGATCATCACATTCATCTCACGGAGAAATGAAGATAAAGAGCTGACAAAAATTCATCATTGGTTTGGAGTTATTTATGTGGACGTTATTAAAGAACACGAAGAAGATGATTTGTTTGCGCATTGAGCCCGACTGGTCTGTGGATTGTTTTACTGCAGTTTATAATTCTCAATTCTGATTATTCAGAAGGTTTTGATCAATTTCCAGTGCAGATCTTTATAACTGCCAGAGTTAAAGCTGTAAAGTTTTCAGACACGAGAGAGTGTTCAGAATAGAAGGCTTTACGCTTTCCAGTTTCTCGGTAACAGGACGAGCGGCATACTTTACGTCTTTTTAACTTTGAGCCAGAGAAAGAACAGAGACTGGTGAGGGAACGATTTAGCCATAACGATATAGCTGCTATAACGTGTGAGAACAGGAATTAACTCGTTTCATGGACGATGTTAAATGTTGCCTCATTGTCTTTTATTCCTTACTTATCGTACTTGACTTTTAATAAAGATATAAATCAATAAAATCTTACTGCATGATACATTTGGCGAAAAAAAAAAAAACTCCGGCGACTTGGAAATATACGTTTAAATCAAAATAATTTTTCAGCAGTCATTGTATTTTGAAGTATTGATCAAATTTTGGCTATATCGCCTACCCCTAATCATAGGAATTGTGCCAAACAGTACAAACGGTGTTGTGGATATCCTCAAAACATTAACCATTCTTAATTTTTCCTAACATATGATGTAATTCTTGTTGCTTGTAATGTTTTCATTGCCTTATACTATTTAACATTAACCCCATTAACTCTAGTACACACATCTTTTCATTTTATTTTTTGCTCTACTTACTGAATAATATGCAGTCCCTCCAGGATTTAGCGATTTAGCGCTCGCAGAAACGAACGCCAGATCAAGGAAACGCCGCAGATCTTTGCAGGAGCTTGCAATTTTCTACAACTACTGCAGATTTTACGCAGATTCGGGCCAAGACGCGTCATGTGATAATCATCATAAGAGATATTCGGTCAAAGCCTTCGTCGATTCACGTGCGTCGAACGTGAGTACAGCTAAAAGGTCTCGTTTACCAACAAACATCAGTGCGAAAGACCGTGCAAAACAATTCCGTGCGATTGCGATTTCGCCAATTCAGGGAGTTGTATCTAAGCAAATTGTATCGCTAAGTTTGAAAAAAAAAGCCGCAGCAAAATCAAACATATTTGGCCGCAACAATCACAAAAAAAAAACCTCTGTGAAATATGAATATGGTTTAAGATGAATACCTTAATAATAAGCTGAGACTGTAAGGGGTTAATCAGATGTGTGTGTGTGTGTGTGTGTGTGTGTGTGTGTGTGTGTGATATTCAATATAAAGTCAAAAAGCAGTGTGTTTTGCAGCGTGTTGCAGCTGCAGCACTTTTGCCGCTCGTGTGGAGCTGTATTGATATTGTTCCCAGGGGCTGCTGAGCCATTAAATAGTGTTAATTGGTGCAAATGCCTGATCAGATTGGCCATTGATTGTGACAGTGTCGATTATCTCTCAGATAAATGGAATCCTTTAATTCCCAGTTTCAGCCGGATACCGACCGTGCCGTCCGAGGCCATTAAAATCCTGTAGCAATTAAGGTATAACAGAGTAATTAGTGCCAAGATGGAGGAATGTAATTAATGTTTGGGGTATTTTTACCTTGTTATCTCTATCTGTAGAGTGTAATGTTTTGACTTTCATAGGCACATACATTTTCATGTCTACAGTTGTCTATGTTACCATTAGCACCACGGCACCAAGCGGTGGTGCAGTATTTCATCATTACAGACAAATAAAATAAAATAAAAATGACTGTCTTACTGTCATGAATACATTATTCAGAGTTTGGTGCTATGTCATGGAGCTCAGTTTTCACATCAGTAAATGTTTTCTAGATGACCAACATGTGTGCGAGTGTGTATTGGTGTGTACGAGCGTTGACCCCAGTATTGGAAACATGTCTGTTCTGAAGGGATCAATGAGCTCTCGGAGTGTATTCTCTCCACCTGCTGACACCAACTCTGGGCTGAAGTGGTGCAGCTCAAGTGCTCACGTCAATGGAGCTCCAAAGCGATATTGAGCTGTAAGGCTGCAGCAAATCACTGCAATTCACACAACGCTGGTAGATATATAGATAAATGAGGGATTTCCTTTTTCCACTGGTTTGAGTATACAAAGAACTGACTGAGAGATTTCACTAAGGGAGTTTTTGTGTTATTCTTGTCATGTAAGCTTTAAGCCCTAAATTTCTGAGTCGGTTTTCAGGAGCTCAAAGAGTGAGTGCGATATTCATATATGAAGGAGGTCAAAAAAAAAATGTCTGCGTCCCATCTAGTTAGCGCAATCTTTAGCATTTGTGGTGTTTCCTATGAGGTAAATAGTGTGAATAATCTTAGAGATTGACGATAGCGTTGAGTTTTCAGTCAGTCAGTCAGTCAGAGCAGTCTTATTTGTGTGACGTCTGGGAAAACCCTGTCAGATGCCACAGTGGCTGAATTCAAACAGCACTAAAAGACAAACAATCATTTTTTTTTTGCCTATAATATGCTTCCACACCTCAGCCTTAAGCAAACACAAATAAATTTGACCAAAACAACACGGAAATGTTTTTATTCAGTCTACATTTTGACCTTGCCTTGCCCTCTGCCTGCAAAGATCACAGGAACCTTTGGCACAGTGTAACAAACACAGTGCTAAAAACAGTCAGTCTGCTTAAAGATGGCTAAAACCTCGCTAGATTCTCACGATTTGATCGGGTTTTTCGATAGTTACACAGCGCAACGGATTACAAAATTCTGTTTGTAATGAGATCGATGTCTGCCGCAGCGTCATCGCGAAAACAGTGAACACCGTCTGTACGGATGACCGTGGACTAAGTATTCAGGTGTTTTAAATCGGCAAATAAAATACGTTAATAACGAGAAATGTAGTCAACAAAGCAGAACGAGGCTCACGGTGTTTAAACGCTGTGACATTTACCTGAGATTATGAGACAGAGACTGATGTGGGTGATACTGATCATCAAAGTGAGAACTCATTAGATGAGAACATCTTTCTTAGATGAGGTTATAAATGCAGATGTAGATGGGGCGTTTTTCGAATTGGAATTGGAACGAAGTATTAAAGTGATAGTCTCTTTTTTTTTTTATACTTTTGGGGTAACCATACTATTGAGATATCTGCTAAAGAGAACTAGATTTCACTTCAGGAAAGTAAACTATATATATATATGTATATATAGTAAAAATGTCTTGGAACTCTCTCTCTGATGGACACTCTGTTGTAGGGCGCTACATAGAACCTTTAAGGATTTCCTCAAAGGATCCAATTGAAGCTTGTAGTCAGTTCAGGTCTCAAGTAAGTGATGATAACATCCATGTTGAGTCATGAAAAGTCACGAAAATTGCAGCTCCCGTCCGGCCTATCAAGTTTCCCACTATAGCGAACGCACTCATAACTCCATGCCAAACACAGAACAGCATCATCATTAATAATCAAAGTATAACTGTATTATAAATGTATTAACCTCAGCTAATGGGGCAGACTGGAAGTCGAGCTTGATCAGAGGAAGTTTGCAGAGGAAAGAGCTGAGCTTGCATACGGCACTCAGCGCAATCCGGTGGGATCGAGAGGCTGATTTGAAAAGCGGTTCTTCAGACAGTTTGACTTATGAGGAGTTTTGGGGGAAGACGGCGCTCTGTGTGACAGGCTGTGAGATGTTCGTTTTTAGTGTTTGGAAGAGGACGGACTCCCAGAAATCGTCCAACAGGGAGAGAGAGAGAGCGTGAGAGTTGATGTCGAGCTTGAATCTGTGCCAGTTCTTGATAGACCGAGAAAGGGAGGTAGCGAGACAGAGAAAGAGAGAGATAGAGAGAGAGGGAGAGAGAGAGAGAGGGATTTGTTATGAGATCAGATGTGATAACCCAGTCCAAATTAGAGCTGGATGATATAATGATATAATATTGATATTGTGATAAACTAAGCCCACAATACACTTAATTTTATTTATTTTAATTTTTTTTAGATATTGCGAATATTGTGAGTTATTTTTGCAATACAAAAAAAATACAAACACTTTGGAAGCAGATGGTTTGATGTTAAAATGGAGTTGTAAAATGTTTTTAAAAAATTACATATTTTTTTTTCCTGTGTTCAATATTGATTTCTTTTCTTATCAATACAAAAATACGTATGTTTCTAGACATGAAATATGAAAAACTTTTTTTTCTTTAGTGCGACACTGATGGTTAGCTGATGATTTGCTGGCAAACCTATATATCGTGATTTATTTTGTATAGCTATGAAATGTCTTTGAAAACAATATGATATTTTGCCATATTGCCCATCGCTAGTCCAAATCCTGTTGATAATTGTACTTATAGAATCATGTACACACACTTCATGTTCAACATGCTTCAGTATGACACACAATACACACACATACACACACACACACACACACACACACCAGTACATGTGCAGAATAAAGGAATTAGCAGATCAGAAGACACACACCGCTGCTTGTTTTCAGATTTCAGGCGTGTTCTTTAGGTCTTGTTCTTGTACATTCATGTTTTCAGTGGCCAAGCACTGAAGGTGCATAGGCACCTATTGTAGCCATTTGTTTTCCTATTATTATTATTATTATTATTATTATTATTATTATTATGCTTCTTCCGCTTTTGAGACAATAGAACCTGTAGCCGTTAGAACCGCTTGCAGGAAAGTTATGAAATTTGGCGTACAGAGAGAGGAAAGTCTGAACTGTTAATGCAGCAAATTTTTAATCTCGCCTCACACCTCCAGGGTCCGGGGTTCGAGTCCCGCCGGGGCCCTGTGTGTGCGGAGTTTGCATGTTCTCCCCGTGCTGTGGGGGTTTCCTCCGGGTACTCCGGTTTCCTCCCCCAGTCCAAAGACATGCATGGTAGGCTGATTGGCGTGTCTAAAGTGTCCGTAGTGTACGTGTGAGTGTGTATGTGATTGTGCCCTGCGATGGACTGGCACCCTGTCCAGGGTGTACCCCGCCTTGTGCCCCATGCTTCCTGGGATAGGCTCCAGGTTCCCCGTGACCCTGAAAAGGAGTAAGTGGTAGAAGATGGATGGATGGATGAATGGATACAACCAAAAAATTTTTCATCTGATTCCTTGGCTTGATTCGATTGCTTACCCTGGTTTAAATTTCTGCCCGACTAGATTTTCCGCCATTTTGAATTTTCCGAAAAACTTACGTTTTCGAACTCCTCCTAGAGCGTTCATCCAATTTTCACAAAATTCGAAAGCAGTCATCTTGAGACTATGCTGACAAAAAGTTATCAAAAGCTTTTTGATAGACCAAACCGTTCTCAAATAACATCTGAATCTGACTTTTTCAGACTTGTTATTGACATCAAACTTTGTGTGTCATTGTGACCCTCACACTGACCACACCCCATAAATTTGGTCACAGCGCCACATATTGGTCAAACATGATAAGCAATTAAATCGTATAACAATTGATTGTATTTATGACTTTTCATCCATTTTGCCTAAAATTATATACAAATGACTAAACTTACTGTTTTTCACAGTTGGTCTTGATGCTCCCTGCCACACTTGTTTAGATCCTCGTTTAGCCCCTTCGTGCTTGGCCCCTTAATTGCTGCTTGCAGCTATATTTCAGATATTGTTATTGTCTATGCTTTGTTCTTTTTCATCATTTCTTGTTCCTTCCATTTCTTGTCCCTGTTTAGCCATGTTCTCCAGACCTTTTACTTGAGACACATTCTTATTCAACCATGTTCTCCAGACCTGTTATTTTCCACCAATATTCCAATGGCCTTGTTTTAGTAATTTTTGTTGTTTTCCTGAGACATGTTCCAGTGTTCTCCACTCATCGTTGCTTAGTCTTATTCTACAGGCATTGCTCTTTTTCCATCAGGTTCTTCATCACCCATGTTTTCCATAACTTCTATACCTTCTTCCTTCCTGTTCACCAGGCCCTGTTCATGCTTAGCCATGTTCTCCAGACCTCCAGTTCCTCTTTCATTGTGTTTTTCAGTCTTTATTCCTGATTACTCATGCTCTCCAGGCCTTATTCTTAATCCATCTTATCATTCTTCTGTCATGTTCTTAAGAGATCATTCTTGCTTAGGCATGTTCTCCAGGCCCTGTTCTTCTTCTAGCATGTTGAACAGTCTTGCTCTTCAGGCCTTGTAATTCTTCCTTCGCATCTTCTTCTGCCATGTTCTGAAGTTCTTATTTTATCTCAGTCATGTTCTCCAGGCCTTGTTCTTCGTATGTGATGATCTCCAGTTTTTGTTCAGCCAAGAATAAAAACAGGGTCCTCCAGAGGTTTTTCTCGAGGACTTATTCTAATTCAGCCATGTAGGCTAGACCTTGTTCCAGTCGTAATCTCTAAACATTGTTCTTGTTCGCTGTTCACTCTCCAGAGTTTGTTCTTGTTCAACCATGTTCTCCAGACCATTCTGATTCTCCAAACCAAATCCCTGTTGTCATGTATCCCAGTTCTTGTTCTTGTCCAGCTAGGCTGATGAGACCTAGGTCATGTACAACTGTGTTCTTCAGACCATGTTCTTTTTGACATGTTTCCTAAGAAATTCTTCTCCTTCAGCCAAGTTATCAGATCTTGTTCTTTTTTTAGCCTGTTCTTGTGTAGTTGTGGTCTCTAAACCTTTGTTCTTGTTCAGCCATGTTCTCCAAACCTGTGTTTTTGTTTTTTTTTATTAATGTTCTCCTGGCTTTATATTTGTTCATTCATGTTGTTCCGACCTTGTATTTTTCAGTCATGTTCCAGACCTTATGTAGCATAAGTCATGCTTCCCAGCCACATTCCAGTTAAGCCACGTTCTCCTGACCTTGCTGATGTTTAGTCATGTTCTCCAAAAGTAATTTTTCAAAAGCCTGTCATTGTTCAGTCTCCAGCCTTTATTGTTGCTTAGTCATGTTCTTCAGGCTTCCTCCTTCTTCTGTCATGTTCTCCAGTCCTTGTTCTTGTTCAACCATGCCCTCCGTAACATTTTCCTTTTTTTCACTCATGTTCTTCTGGTTGTTGCTCTTCACTTCTGTTCTCAAGAATTGATTCTCCATTATAACCAGAAGCAGATGAACCACACTTTGTTTCCTGGAGCTCAGGGTCACAGTGATCTCGGAGTCTCAGAGGTCAGCTTCACTCGGGCGTGATGATACACAAAGCCAGCAGCGCTAATAGTTGACATCTGCCAGAGCTTGTGATCCTGCAAGAGCCGTCAAAACAATGTCAGCAGAAATCAGATTCCTGTCACTCAGAACAGATCATGGAACTGATGTAAAAATGGGGCAGATGATTACAGCTGGAGTGAAGGAATGGTACTCAAATGAAAGCTAATCTGTTGCACTAAACGTATCAGCAGTTTCTTGATTCTAACCAGACCTTCCTGTTATATCTGAGATCTTTTGTTATTTAAATTTATACATTATTTCCGTTGCTGTCATTTTTTTTAATGAGAGTATTTTGAATATTTACAGTGCTTCAAATGGTTTTATGCACCCAGGCAAAGGTGTGAGTCTCGGAACTCAATCAAATTGATACAGAACAAAATTTCTAAAAGATTTTTTTGTTGTTATGATGCTAAATAAAAGCGTAAACTTTTGGCTTGTTTTTTTTTTCTTCTTCTTCTTCTTCTTCCTGGAAATCCACAACCGTATTCATAGTACGCATGCAAGAGGATGTGCCATTTTGACCAGCTCTAATAATTTCAATTTGCAGATTCAATTTATGCTGTTAAGTATGTTTTGAATCCATATAACTCATTTATCTTATATATCACTGATGTGGGTAGTTCTCTTCATCCCCAGCTGTGACTTATTCAAAAAGCTTTATCAAAGCATTTCAAATCCTCTTGACTGAGGCCTGACTGCTCTTTTTTTTTCTCTTCCCCCGTTTGCTTTCTTTTCTGTAACCGTTTGTTGTTGAAGAGTAGGTCATCCCGGGGTAATTAGCTCTCGTTAATTAACTGCATTTCCCTCTCAGGAGAGCGACAATCTGTGGTGGGATGCGTTCGCTACCGAGTTCTTTGAGGAGGACGCCACGCTGACCCTCTCCTTCTGCCTCGAGGATGGACCAAAGAGATACAGTAAGAAATCTATTCAGATTATAAAACACTAATAACCTTCTGTACACTTCCTTGGTCTAAAGGATACACGACAAATTAAAGGGCACCCCATACATACACAGTGAGACCAAGTATCAAGTCTATATCAGGACCATGGGGCCACACATAAGGCAACACACTGGATCTGTACACATGATTAAATCCGGTATGGTGCAAATTGGGCAACAATTGTTAGACAAGAAAAAGTGCATCACAATACAATAAGCAAACAGGACAGTATGACTATGTGATATAGCGGTGACTAAGGGTCTTTCCGAAACATTGCAGGAATATTTGTACGCGTTTATTTCTATTTTAAGAAATTCTCACAGTATCAACAGTATTTATTAGCTGAATCACAGTAGACTTTTAAGGGTTTTATTTCCATTTTCATGCTTCAAATAATGAACATACAGTATGTAAGGAACCATTGTGTAGGTTTTCGGTTTTTAAAATTTGCTGGTATGGGTTATGAAACAATGAAAATGTCTTCAAGTGTTGTGATATCATTTTGGCAAGTCGTCTATAAGTCCGGAAAGTTCTTATTTTCTTACTGGCTTAACGCAATAAGAAGGATAATGCATGACTGTGCATTATTTATGCTAATATCAGGTTTTGGTCATTAAGAGATGATAATTAACACTGTGTTAGGAGTGTGTGTTGTGTGTGTGTGTGTGTGTGTGTGTGTGTGTGTGGGTGTGTGCGCCCGGTAAGTTGTAATTTGCAGGTTGGAATTACATCCTTTTCTACCTCATCACATTCAACTGGCGAAGTAGAAAAAAACATGGACGCCTCCATGCTGGTCTTTTGTTAGCCACAAGCTAGTCATCTAACAGTGATGAGTGATGTATATTTTCTCTTATAGATGTAAGTTAAAGGTAAGAAGTGCTACTTTGTTTAGCTCTGATGCTGTGAGCAGCCATGTTGATTTAGCGTCACGCCATTAAACTGGTTAGCTGGAGGTGGGAAGACTACCCTAAGTTGCCAAGTAGAAATTTCATCTTCTTTGGGTTGGATGAAGTCGAACGGAACATAAGCATCTGAACGAAACATATGGCGTATCTTTTGTAATCATGCCGTGTCAACTGGACATTCAGATTTCTTGATATTTTCTCATAATTTCTCTTGTAAACGAAACATTATTAAGCATTATACCACAGTGTTGTTGAATTCTCAATTCTGATTGACAGCAGCTTTGACAGTAGTTTGAATCACAGGTTTGTATCGCACTCGTTCTAATACGTTGTTTCTATAGTAACAACCTTTACAGTGCAAGCTCCACATAACCAAAACCTAAAATTAAAAAAAAATAAAATATATATATATATAAACGTGCCGTTATTTAGGAAAACTTATGTACAGTCAACACTGTAAAGTTTTCTTTGAGATGTTTATTTAACATTTATTCGAGGGGTCTCCAGTATCAGCGCTTTGTAACAGTCAGTAGGTTTTCTGATTGTTGATTGTCATCCTATAACAGCTTGCCCACGAGTGTTTTATTCCTCATCTATGATTCAATTGAGTAAAACATATTTTTAACTAATGGACCAAAACTGGTTCTTGGTCACGGACTTGGACTTTCAGGCCGCGGGTTAAATTCCTAATGCTATGAATAGCTCCAGTTCCAGATGTCAGGCTTCAGTGTTGATAAGCCGGATGAGTAAACTATGAATAAATGCATTGTTTGTCCCAAAGCTCTGTGGCACCTCAGTGGATCTTTTGCAGTTTTATCCTCAGGTTCATCCCAATTGCAGGGCTTATTTTCTGTTTTTCTTTTGCACTCTCTCTCTCTCTCTCTCTCTCTCTCTCTGTCCGTCTGTTTCTCTCTCTCTCTGATGATTTGAGCAGTGCTGTCTGTCCTCGCCGAGTTCTGGGCCTTTGCTTATTCGTGCAGAACGGCTTGCTTGTTGGAAGGAGAGAGGGACTCAAACCCTGAATCGTTTGCAGCCTCCCGTCCCTTCCCCCAGTCCCCGTGCTGCTGATTTATTCAGCAATACATGTTTTTATCGCAAGCACGAGGTGCAGTTAAGCAACTGTTTTCTCAGCTTTGCTTTAAGAAACAGAAGTCTAGGATCAGCCAGGTAATGGCGGTCTTGTACGGTTTGCTTTCAATAGCTTTGTCTATAGTTTAATGTGTCTGCTATGAAAGACCCTACGATTTACACAAACATGGGTGGAATCACGGGCTTCACGTAGAAAAAATAGATTTGAGAAAATGTGCAGTTTAAAACCAAATTTGTACAGAATCCCTGAAGAGTTTGAATCCTGACTATTCCGCAGCCATCTATTACCGGGTGTCAAAAATTGGCCGTGCTCTCTGGTAGGCTAGTGGTGTTACTCTCTTTTCCCCTGTCAATCACAGCGTCACTAGCCAGTCGTGAGTATCTGTGAGCTAATGTATGTGGAAGAGGGCGGATAGCGCTTTCCTCCGAGTGTGACGCAGCATGAGCAGCTGTTCTGGTGAAGTGAACGTGCATTCGAAACAAATTTTGCGAATGAACAAGTGTACAAAGAGTTACCAGGAAACAGTTCAAAAACGTCTTAGGCTCGCTGTACGTTTATCAGAAAATCTCACTTGCTATGTGGTCTATAGCTTAATATGTTTACTGTGTAAACGTCTGCACAGTGTGTTTAGCAATTTGTGATCATCTGGATACCGTATGGAATTAAAATTCTGCCAAAAGTATCGAACGTACCTTTTCAAGAAACGAACCGAAAACATACCAAAAATAAACAGTGTTCTTTGTTACGTCTTCTAAGCGTCCTTTTCGCTAATCGTGGTTTATGAACGTGCTGCCAGAATTTTCGTTTTTACGCGTGCAGACTTTTCGTTTACACTCCGCAGGTTTACATTTGCCATTCCGGCACAAACCTCTCGTGTGGGCGTGGCTTAGCAGCACTTTATTCTCATTGGCTAGTGAGATTTGGATCGATAGCTGCCTGACCAGGAAGTAGATACTTCAGTGTCGCGAATTTTATAGAGCGTGCTGGATGTGGTTCTCTGTATAGTTATAATGTTTGTACTTTGTAGTGGAAATTACGTACTTACTTAGTCAGTATATTAGGTCGTAATTAATATTTGAGGTTCGGGTAGTCTCATACGGCTATTTTTTTCGAGACGAGCTCTCAGGAGCGGCACGCCGCATCGTCGTCCTCGCCATCAACGTCGTTCTTTTCTTCCTCAGCTGGACAATCGAGCTGTCGATCCAAATCTCCCTAGCCAATGAGAGTAAATCGCTGTAAAGCCCCGCCCACACGTGAGATTTGTGCCAGAACGGCGAATGTAAACTTGCGGAGCGTAAACGAAAAGTTTGAAAGCATAAACAATACGCTACCTCCGGCAGCGTATTCACGAACCACGATTAGCGAAAACCAAGCTGTTCACAAAGAACGCCATTTATTTGAAGAGCATGCTAAATTAAATGTTTTTCTTCTTTCTCGTTGTATATTTTAGTTCGTTTCTTGAAAAAGTAACGTTCAATACTTTTCACACAAATTTAATTGTAGCATTCGTTGCTGTTTCAATGCAGAAATCCAGCCACACTTCTTTCTGTGTCCATATGTACAGTATATATACATCACAGTGTGTGCAGTACCTGCGTGCCAGTAAAGTTAGTGAGCTGTACAGGACCTAACAGAAATATTATGTGATCTTTTAGCACTGGATACTTTATTAGCCCAGTTTGCTCACTTAATGTCATCATTGTGAATTAGGATCTCGTTCTATAGCAAAGTGCAGTGCTAATTCACCCACACCGCCACCATCCACACACACACACACGCACACACTCACACGCACACACATACATGCAGCGGTTTTGTTTCCGTTTTGAGACTTGAAAAAGCCTATGCTGTGTTGAAGGGAATGAAAACCATCAAGACTAAGAACAGCACCATGAAGCATAAGCAGGGACGCCGGTGCTGCTCATTAAAACACTCAACAGTGACTTTTTCTTTCTCAGAACAGTAGGCTTTTAAATACAGTAATTAAATAAAAATTAAACAGGGTTCATTTAAGCTTTATTAAATAGCTTTTATTTTATTTATTTTTTTTTACAGAAGATACAGTTGTAATCCAAAATCACTTAAAAATATTTCCAAAAAAAAAAAAAAAAGTAATTTGTGGGGAAAAAATGACCAGTTCTATAGGGAACTAGATATAGGAACTGGGTAGATGGAGATGAATTTCTCTCATCCGCTGCAGGTTTGTGATATATGGATGTGGTGGTGCATGATGGGAAAAGAGGCTCGGCCCAAGAGCAGGTCCACATCTCAGTTGAGCTATGACTCATCTTTCCTGGCATGCTCTCTCTCTCTCTCTCTCTCGTTCTCTCTCTCTGTCTCTGTCTCTCTCTCTCTCTCCCTCTCTCTCTCTCTCTCTCTCTCTCTCTCTCATTTTAACTCTTCTATTTCTGTTTCACTTTCTGTGTGTGTGTGTTAGACTATAACATTATAGACAGCGGCTTGCTTAGTACTCATTGATCAGAACGATCAGAACATTTTCTTATATTATTTTTACTTATATCATATTTAAGGAATAAAACACTTGGGGGTGTGCTGTTATAGAAAAACAATCAAATGCTTCAAAAGATGAAAAGATGAAAAGATGAAAGACTTGATAATTTTCCTATTAAAGTATTCCACTTATACCAGAGCAATTTGCCAGAAATTAGATTTTTATTTATTTATTTATTTATTTATTTATTTATATGTGTATATATATATATGTATGTATATGTATATATATGTATATGTATATATATATATATATATATTTATATATATTAGACGGCACTTTTTACTTGTTACACATTTAATGTCCTTGAAACAAGTTATATCCTGTCATCGCTTACATTATAGCAGCTATAAACAACCAT
The DNA here is from genome assembly GCF_023375685.1 of Ictalurus furcatus. Taxonomy (NCBI): domain Eukaryota; kingdom Metazoa; phylum Chordata; class Actinopteri; order Siluriformes; family Ictaluridae; genus Ictalurus; species Ictalurus furcatus. The sequence continues at coordinate 26,009,091 of NC_071262.1, read as the reverse complement.
TCCATCACCAGAAAACATCATAACATTAATTTAATCTGTTAATTATTAGTCTGCTATTGGAGTATGCTAACTAGTCCTTAATTTCTTGCTAACTAACTTCAGCAATACCTCAATAAGGTATTAAATAGCTATCTAGCTCAAACATAAATACCTTAGTAGCTAGCTAGTATCAAAGTACCTATTATTGCTTTGTAAGTATTAAATAAGCTGGCATTACACTGAGTAGCTCACACTGCCGTATTAAAAATGTTATACATACCTAAACTAGCTAGCACAAAATTCCCTAACAGTTTGCACAATTCTGTTTATACTGTATATTCCAGCATGAAGGTTAGGATTTAGCCTTCATATTGCTTTATAATTAAGAAACCAAATGAAATCCAACCACATCGGACAGAATTTTCACAAGATCGCGTTTCATGACTAGCTAGCTCAACGCTGTAACTTCTTGTTCTAAAGGCTATTTTTGTGAAGATGATTTCATTTTCGTTTCCAATCGCGCATTTCCAATCAGCCGGATCATTAAAGGATTACTAGCAAGGATTAGGTCGAAACGTTACGGCGAACCAAAATGAAACCGGGAACCGAAACGAAAATTTCGATCGAACGTCATCGGAAATCAGTAAACATGTTTCCAGAGTGAAAATGTTATTTTAAAAAGTGCTTAAGAATGTTGTGTTTTTTTTTTGTTTTTTTTTTTCAGTTCCAATGTGATTTCAAGAAAGAAAACCAAACCTAAACATTTCCCAGTAGGCCTAAATTCCTGTCCAGAATTTATACTTGCCACCGTGTGTGCCCTGTAATCGTTTGGCGCATTGCTTGTGCACGTCCTCAGTAAATCACGCGATATGCCCATGTGTTGCAATACCAACGTAAACAGTAGAGGCAGTATAGCACCATGTGACACCGCATCCACAACCGAATAAACAGACCAACGTTATGTCTTAAATCGCATACTTATGTACTATTAATGACCATTATTGAGTACTAACACTAACCAGTTTGATTTTTTAAAACCTCTCATTTAGTCTTTAAACCAAAATAGATTATGCCAGATTATGAATTTTCTAGATTCTAGACTTTTGAATGTACAAGGAGGGTTTTGGATTTGAGATCCAGTTCATGACAACAATCAGAAAGTTTTTTAAAGAGAAACAGAGCTCGTGAGTGTTTAACGTCGCTGTACATTAAAATGGCTAGACATCACTGTCCGAAAGCATGTTTCGTCTCTGACGGGCCATCTAGTGGACGTCACTTTGAATCCTCCAGATGTACATAAGCTACGCAAGTGAGTATGTGAACAATATCAGCATAATTATCAGCTGTGTGCATGTGTGCATGTACGCGTGGGGAAAATGAAGTATATTTGTACCTTCGAATAGCCGCGAATCCTGTAAATCTGTGTGGAAAGTATTTTTCCTACAATTCTGCAAGCAACGAATCACACTGGAAAGTAGAAGGACGGTCTGAAAGTGTTAAAAATAATTATATGTTTTTGGTTCGACTGATTGGTTTTATTTACCATGGACCCTATAAGAAGCGTAGAGTATCGTATGTAAAGAACGTTATTAACCGTTACTTTATTACGTTCTAACTAAAGGGGGAATGAAATGAAATATCGTGTTTGTTTCTAATTGATGCTAGGTAGTGTTTCACTAGCTATCTTGTGTCACTTTCGTGAACTTCTCTCTATTTTGTGTCTCCAAAATGTCACTTAGATATCTACAGCATTTAAATGGCAGTATTTGCAAAAGAGAGGGGGGGGTATGTGCGTTTTTTTTCCACCAATGCTGAAATTACTCTCTCCCTCTCCCTCTCTCTTTCCTTCCTGATCAGCCTGTTTTCTCTTTCCACCCCCTTTCCTTATTTTCTCTCCTGCTTTCTGCCCATTTCTCTCAAAGCCGCCCCTCCCCCCACCGTTTTGGTCCACCTTTGCTGTCCATACTTTCTTTCTCTCTTTTTTTTTCCCCCCCTCCACCTCTGCTCATTTTCTCATCCTCCACACTCTCAGCTCTACACGTTATGCACGGGACACAATAAATCGTGCATAATTACGCGCAATTGGAACGAATCCGTATATAAGACAGGCGTATAGTCTTATATCTCTGTAAGTCAGAGTTGGTGTTACAGTGCAACATGCTGAGTCTTGAGAACGAAGTGTTTTTCCCATGCAGTGTGTTTGCCTTGATACGGGCTCATTATTGTTGGATGGGTTTAAATCGTATCTTCACCTTGTTTGGGGGGTGGGGGGGGGGGGGTGATGGGATGGAAGTTTGCTCGCATGATGTAACGCCGCTGCAACAGTCCCGCGTTAAACCTCCTGCAGATAAAAGACTAACAACGGAGACTACAGGAAATATGACATGCTCCGATCACGAGGACACACTGATCCATTATTGGGATCAATATCTTCGCTAATCGTTAGCTTACAGAGTATCAGATCAGTATCGGTATAAACCCATACCCAGTTTCAGTGCATTTCTACTACTCATTACAACCAGGGTGATTCCACAGCTGGATGCCGTTTGTGTCCAACTAATATTACATTTACAAATACAGCTGAGGTCAGAAGTTTACATATGCCTTGCAGAATCTGCAAAATGTTAATAATTAAAACACATAAATACAGTAAATAAGAGGGATAATAAAAATCGCATTTTGTATGTTATTTAGTCCTGTCCTGAATAAGCTATTTCACACAACAGAAGTTTACATATAGTCCACAAGACACGATAATAACACAATTTACACAAATGAACCAGGGCAAAAGTTTACACACGCTAGTAGTCGATCGTTGTTCACGAGTCCCTTGTTCGTCCTGAGCAGTTAAACTACCCACAGGTCTTCAGATAAATCCTCCAGGTCCTGCACATTCTTCGCTTTTCCAGCATCTTCTACATATTTGAGTCCTTTCCTTTTAACAGCGGCTATATGATTTCGAGATCCATCTTTTCACGCCGAGGACGACTGAGGGACTCGTCTCGTGCACGACTATTACACAAGGTGCAAACGTTCACTGATGCACGAGAATATTAAGAGCCAGGGGGGTGTAAACTTTTGAACAGGATGATCGGTGTAAATTGTTATTATTTTGTCTTCTGGGAAACACGTAAATGTCTTTTGTAGCTTCTGAAAGGCATTGCTAAATGAAAAAAAAAAGATATTTAAACAAAATAATCAAATGTACAAGTAAATCATGTAAATGAAGTTCTTTTTCCTCTTCATTTACATATTTTAAATGATATTGTGATATTGAAGGATTGAAAGATTGAATTTAGAAAAATAATTTCGTGTCAATGATTAGAACGTTCTTAATGTGTTAATGGGTGCCATGAATATATAGACGCTCGTTAACCAGATCTGTGAAGAACATTATATCATATGATGGCAGTTTAGATTTACAGCATGGATAGCGATACTGTGTTTTACTTATTAACACACATTACTGTGAAATGTTCACTTATTGTTTATGTACCAGGGTTTTAGGTCTGTGTATATGTATTGACAGTGATAGAGAGTGATAGAGAGATGATTGACAGGGTAAGGAGTTCTGTCTCAGCTGCAGTCCAGCGCTGTTAGATACACACTAGTCTCACATGAGTGACAGGACCAGTCTCAATACAGCAGTGTTTTTTTGTGTGTGTGTGTGTGTGTGTGTGTGTGTGTGTGTAGGGGGGAGGCAGAAGGAAGAAAGAACAGCTGTGGGAAGGGATGATAAAATGGACCTGGTTCTGTGTTTCCTGCTTTTCTCATATTCTCTCTTTTCTCTCTTCCCCCAATCTCGCTTTCTCTCATCTCTCAAAACCTTTTGTCTCAAACAATATAGTGTGTGTGTGTGTGTGTGTGTGTGTGTGTGTGTGTGTGTGTGTGTGAGTGAGTGTGAGTTGGACTTTCAGATTCCTTTAAAAGTTGTAACGGAACTTTAATTATTTACATTTTTTTCTTTTTTATAAAGACATTTGAATATGAATGACCCTATAATGTAAGCATTAGCAGTTTTTAATTCTAAAACTCAAAAATCATTTAGAAATAAGTAAGTTCTAAGTGTGTGTGTGTGTGTGTGTGTGTGTGTGTTGTAAATATGGAGTCACGCAAAATGACATGTTGTGAAAGCCAGTGTGCCAAAAAGCTTTCAGAAAGTCAACAAGCTCCATGCAGCCATGTTAATAATAATGGAGGCAGGAAACGCCCATCTCATGCATAATACACAATGGCCACACCCATACCATGCATAATTAATGAGGGACACGCCCCCCGCACTAGGAATTGAGCAAGACACATATATAGAGGAATTACCGTTGTAGATAAATCATGCACTGCCTTATATACTGTAGTGTGTGTGTGTGTGTGTGTGTGTGTGTGTGTGTGCGCGCATGCACTTTGCCTTTATTAAAACTTTATGTAGCTCTCTTGCTGCTGAGTCCTCTTCATCTGTCTCTCCTCCCTGACCCAGTGTCCTCTTCATCTGTCTCTCTTTCCTGACCCAGTGTCCTCTATCTGTCTCTCCTCCCTGACCCAGTGTCCTCTTTATCTGTCTCTCTTTCCTGACCCAGTGTCCTCTATCTGTCTCTCCTCCCTGACCCAGTGTCCTCTTCATCTGTCTCTCTTTCCTGACCCAGTGTCCTCTATCTGTCTCTCCTCCCTGACCCAGTGTCCTCTTCATCTGTCTCTCTTTCCTGACCCAGTGTCCTCTTCATCTGTCTCTCCTCCTTGACCCAGTGTCCTCTATCTGTCTCTCCTCCCTGACCCAGTGTCCTCTTCATCTGTCTCTCTTTCCTGACCCAGTGTCCTCTATCTGTCTCTCCTCCCTGACCCAGTGTCCTCTTCATCTGTCCCTCCTCCCTGACCCACTGTCCTCTTCATCTGTCTCTCCTCTCTGACCCAGTGTCCTCATCATCTGTCTCTCCTCCCTGATCCAGTGTCCTCTATCTGTCTCTCCTCCCTGACCTAGTGTCCTCTTCATCTGTCTCTCCTCCCTGACCCAGTGTCCTCTTCATCTGTCTCTCCTCCCTGACCCAGTGTCTTCATCATCTGTCTCTTCTCCCTGACCCAGTGTCCTCTTCATCTGTCTCTCCTCCCTGACCCAGTGTCCTCTATCATTCTCTCCTCCCTGACCCAGTGTCCTCTATCTGTTTCTCCTACCTGACCCAGTGTCCTCTATCGGTCTCTCCTCCCTGACCCAGTGTCCTCTATCATTCTCTCCTCCCTGACCCAGTGTCCTCTATCTGTCTCTCCTCCCTGACCCAGTGTCCTCTTCATCTGTCTCTCCTCCCTGACCCAGTGTCCTCTATCTGTCTCTCCTCCCGGACCCAGTGTCCTCATCATCTGTCTCTCCTCCCTGACCCAGTGTCCTCTATCTGTTTCTCCTCCCTGACCCAGTGTCCTCTTCATCTGTCTCTCCTCCCTGACCCAGTGTCCTCTATCATTCTCTCCTCCCTGACCCAGTGTCCTCATCATCTGTCTCTCCTCCCGGACCCAGTGTCCTCATCATCTGTCTCTCCTCCCTGACCCAGTGTCCTCTATCTGTTTCTCCTCCCTGACCCAGTGTCCTCTTCATCTGTCTCTCCTCCCTGACCCAGTGTCCTCTATCATTCTCTCCTCCCTGACCCAGTGTCCTCTATCTGTTTCTCCTACCTGACCCAGTGTCCTCTATCGGTCTCTCCTCCCTGACCCAGTGTCCTCTATCATTCTCTCCTCCCTGACCCAGTGTCCTCTTCATCTGTCTCTCCTCCCTGACCCAGTGTCCTCTTCATCTGTCTCTCCTCCCTGACCCAGTGTCCTCTATCTGTCTCTCCTCCCTGACCCAGTGTCCTCTATCTGTCTCTCCTACCTGACCCAGTGTCCTCTATCTGTCTCTCCTCCCTGACCCAGTGTCCTCTATCTGTCTCTCCTCCCTGACTTAATGCCCTCTCCATTCATCTCTCCTTCATGACCCGGTGTCCTATATATCTGTCTGTCCTTTCTGTCTTTGTGTAGCATTGTATTTGTATGTCTCTCTTCCTTGACCCCCATTGTTCTTTTTGTCTGTCTCTCCTCCTTGACCTAGTGTCCTCTCCACCTCTCTTTCTCCCTGTATCTGTGTGTCCTCTCCCTCCCCCCCCATCTCTCTCTCTGTCTCCCAGTTCAACAGTGCTTTATTGGCATGAATGTGAGAAATTACGTTGCCAAAGCAAATAGTGCAGGTCAGGTAGATTAATTTTAAAGTTACGCAAATAATACATTTTTATATCTGCAGTTAAACATTACAAACATAATAAACAAACAAACAAAAACCAAAAATCTCTCTCTCT